>NC_073387.1:56972082-57105068 GCF_028641065.1 Leucoraja erinaceus | reverse complement strand
TGCTTTAGCCCCCACAATGGTTTGATTTATGACCTCGGCAGCGGGCTTGGCTGTCTCGTGTGGAAGTTTGCACGATCGGACACGAATTAGTCCAAATCAATGTCAAGAGAGTTTATTGTCATGTGTCCCAGAGTAGGAAATGAAATCTTGCCTTTAGCTCAGCTCAACAGAACATGGTAGCATGCGATACAGAACAGATCAGTGTGTACACTATACCATTAGATAACTAAATTATATAACACATCAATGTAACAGGTAATTGCTATTAAATGTTCACGAGTATTTTGTTTCAGTTGAGTTTAACAGACCTGAGGACTTTGGATAGTAGCTAAATTTTCTCGGCCATATGTCGGTGAATGAAGGTTATAGGATTTTAAGCCCGCCGCTGATTTACTGTCACTGTGCTGGAGTTTGCCACGTTTCTCCCCGTGGCCACATGGGCCGTATCCACTAACCCAACGGACAGCCAGCATCGTGGAGAGAAGGAATGGGGATCTACGATTGGAGCGAGACACTATCTATCAGCTCACCGATTTCCTCCTCGCAGAGACTCTGCACGTTCACCGAATGAGACTCCAGCATAGTTGTTGTCTATCTTCGACTGTAAAACCAGCATCTGAGGTTCCTAAACCTCAGTGATGAAGAGGCCCTAAAGAAACTATAAAAATTTGACGAAGTTGACGGGAATTTTAAGCCGCTTCGAGCCGTTTTTGCTAGCTGGTAGTCATCGAGCCATCACACATCACATAGTCGCCCAATGCAAAGACACAACCTCCGGTGGCTAGCAAATGTCACAAGGTCCGTAGCAAGGATGCGCCAGCTTGATGATAGGTTAGTGCCTGTGCAGTTGTTCAAGCAAGACTAGTTTATGACGGCTCGCGTTTTATTCTTTTAAACCTGTGAGCCACGCGTTTATACAGGCTCCTTTGTACTTCCTCCCAATGGTGGACAAGCCTTTTCCCCTTTGAGAATAGGGAAGATTCAACCAAGAGTGACAGCACGTCCAGAATTAAGGGACAGAAGTTTAGGGTAACATGAGGTGGGAACTTAACTTTACGCACAAGAGAGTGCGTGGCGGATGTGGAATGAGCTCTCAGGGGAAGCATCGGTGGATTTTGGCCAAGGGTCATAGTATCATTAAAATATAAATTGGATAGGCATATGGGATGAGAAGGGAATGGAGGTTAGTGGTACGATCTGCAGGCAGGTGCGACTAAGGTGGCCTCGGAAAAAATTTGTTCGGCATGGACGATTAGGGCCGCAGATGCTGCCTGTTTACTGTGACAGTTAATATGTTTATATGGTATGATGAGTAGGCCAGCAACGAGATACAGAGGTCGCCAGTATGGTGATGAGCCAGCTCTGTTGAATGATATGGTTGCCTTTCCTGTTGGCAGAGATAGCGACTCCTTTGGTAGAGTCCTCTCGGACGGATGCGGAGAGACCCGTCAGTACCTGTGATGGATGGGAGCAGTGTTTCACCACTCTCTGGTAACCCTCCTTTCGTTCCTGGGCGTGGCTCGAATGTGTCCGAGCCTATAAAGTTAGAATGATAACCTACTCCTCTGTAAGATGAATCTGTCAGGGTGAGGTGACTCGGTTCCGAGCAATGCATTTTCAGGCTTTATAGCTAGAAGTGCCAGACCGTTGGAGTTTAGCCAATTCGTCGCACACTAAGACCTGCTCGCATGTGATTTCCTGCGAAAACATGTGCCTGCCTCCCCTGACTGTGTTCTGATATAAGCGTGCGACGCCATGAAGCCCCACTGCTGCTGGTGGAGGCAAAGGCTTGTTAGTGTGGATAGGTGCTTGGAACATATTCAGCTGAGCAGCTATCTCTTCTTCCGCAAACACCTTGAGAGCGACTTTATCTTAGTTAGCAGTCTGGCATTGCTCTGATATAGGTGATCACTGATGAGTCGGTTCGATCCAGCCCGATGATTCACTCAGCGCGGTTGGAACCATGGGCTGCATTACTCTATCCAGCGCTGGATCCACTATCGCAAAGCCGCGCTCTGATGTCACAAGCGTACCAGGTGAGTGAAGATGTCACAGCAATTTTTAGCGCTTGTTAGCACCAACGCTGGGAAGTTGATAGAGGCTGACTCCAGCCCTTCCAAATCCCGGCGAAACTCTCGGACTCCAGCGCCATCGCTGGTCATGCCGGAGGGATCTGCTGTAACGCAGAAAAAATCCATAGACACATACAAAATATTATGCAGGTAGATGGCCATGTCGAATCAGCCTCTTAGAGCCAGCAAAACACCATTCACTTGTGAATCATGGCTGATCATCCCCAAAAGGTCAGTCACCCCGTTCCTAGCCTTCTCCTTTCACATAATCCCCTGACTCCTGCTATCTTTAAGAGCCCTAATCTAGCGGGTCTCGTCTTGACAGCATACCAGAGAACACCGGCTCACCGCCGGGCCCTCTGAGGCGAGACGGCGATTCCACATAGCGCACCACCGTGAATCAGCAACAGCCCCATATTGAATTGCGGTGCAGAGCTCGAGGAGGGGCCAATTTGGCCTTCGTTGCTTACTCCTTCACCACTAAGTTGTCTATGTTTCTATGTTTCAAAAAACTGAGGGGAAAAAGTGTTTTTTCCCCTAGTCTCCCTCGTTTTCTAAATGCTCTAACCCGCTTATTACTATCAAATGGTGCTGTGGCGCCCTTGATTTTCATCGAACCTCGCCCCAGCATCAGCGGCAACATGTTTCGCGGCCCTCTAGAGTGTCGCAACCCTTAAGTGCTACCTCGCCTCACAGCCTCTAGGTTTAAATTCCATGTAGGAAGAATTTTGGAGGGACCAACCACCACACACACACCCGCCGTGCTGACCACACACACACACTACGCCGACACAACACACCACACACACACACTAGCCACACACAACCCACACCACACACCCAAACACACCACACACATCACGCAACAAACACACAACACCCGCTCACACGCACACTACACACCACACACGACACACCACACACACACAACACGGCCTCGTCTGACACACACACACACCACCTGCGGGGACAATTTACCACATGTTTGTAAAAACTCCAAATTGAGAAGCCTCACACAAAACTCTGACCGCCACCCGTCTTGTGAGTAGTCGGTGAGAGGGAAACCGAGATGATGATGAAAAAAAAACCAGCGCAATTCAAATGCGAGAAAACGTACAGACCACACGCGAGGAGTCAGAATCGTTTGAAAACGTATCTCTTGGCGCCCATCGAGCCGTGTTATAAGTAAGGGGCCGCAACTCTAACCGAGCTGCTTTGTTTTTTTTTTTTTTTTTTTTTTTACCGCCACCAGTAGCCCGCGTTCAACCTCAACTCGAACTCAATCATCTAGCGGGGGTCAAGAAGGAACTGCCCAGATGCGTATTTCCTTCCAGAAGACCGGCTTTCGTGTCCCGAAACGTTGCGCTATAAATTCTTCGACTTCCATAGATGCCTGCCCTGCCCAACAGTAAGTCATCGCGACGAGGCCCAGGCAGCGGCTGTGGCAAATCTAAAAAAAGCCTGGCTGGAACTCAACTGGTGCCCAGCAGCATCTGATGCGCGCGATTTGGAATAAGGCAACGTTTTCGGGGGCCGAAAGCCCGATAGGGTTTCGGTCCCGAGACTTTTTCCAGTATCGTTGCACTAGAAGGATTTAGGGGGCATTTCGCCGAAAAGTTGGTCGATTCATTTAGCTCCATACAGTGCTGCTGCCATCCCCCAACCCCGGCTGAGTTTCACAAATCCACTTGTCTGATCTTCAAACGTTAAGGAAAATCTCCTGCCTAGAGGCTCAAGGGAGAGCATGGGATTACCAGATCTGGCAATGCGCAGATAGTGCCCAAAGGGAGGGTGAGCACCCTAGGACAAGGCGCCAGTGCGCCTTCGCAGCGTGCCGCCACTAATTAATAAATTTGTCACAATACACGAGTGTTGCGTTGCCGGACCTGACAAAGCAGAGGGAAACAAGACCCATAGAGGCAGAAGACCGGGAAATTCACACGAGCCACAGCATTAATTTCCTCTTCCAAATTAATTAATTAGTTGGCACTCTACTGTTCGCCAGGTGCATTAGTGCGGGTTCCAAAGGCACATCTTTAGGCTGTTTAATATTACAGCCCCAGCTTGACAGCCTACCACCCTTGAAGTTCCTCTGTTCCAACCATAAAACAGCAGTGTGCTTTCTACAGCAATCTCTTTTTCCGCATTGGCAGCCGGGAGGAATCCACACAGTTCTGTGATCTTTAGTTGTGCCTGCACACTCGTGCTGGAGTTAGAGAAAACCCCCCCCCATGAAGTTGGACCCGGTTGAAACGTCAGGATAGTGAAAGGAGACAAAATTGAATGGAGAAACTCAGCGGGTGCCGCAGGCATCCATGGTTACCGCGAAGGAAATTAGGCGACGTTTCGTGGCCCGAAACCCAAGGGAAATAGCGCGACGTTCCCCGCCCAGGGCCGAAACCCACCCAAGGAAATAGGTCAACGTTTCGGGCCGAAACCCTTCTTGTCAGAACCCTATTTCCCTTCGCTCCAGAGATTGACTGCCCGCACCGCTTGATTTTCTCCAGCACTTTTGTGTACCTTCGATCTTCCAGCATCTGCAGTTCCCTTCTTGAACAAAGGATATTGAAAGGCTTGGATACAGCGGATGTGGAAGAGATGTGTTTCCACTAGTGGGAGAGAGCCCCAGGACTGGAGGTCACAGCCTCAGAGTTAAAATGGACTTTCCTCCTTCAGAAGGAGAGGAGGAGGAAATTTCTTTAGTCAGGGGGTGGTGAATCTGTGGAATTCTTTGCCCACAGAAGACTGGGAGAGGCCACGTCGCAAGTGGATATGTTAAGGGCAGCAGAGATAGAGACTGATTCTTTGATCAGTGCAGGTGTCAGAGGTTATGGGGAGAATGCATGAGAATGGCGGTTAGGCAGGGAGGAGATAGATCAGCCACATTGAATGGCTGAGTAGACTCCGATGGGCCGAATGGCCTGATTCTGCTGCTCTGTCACAGGACCTTTTGAGCAACAATGTATAATCAGATATGAGAGGCCGGAGATACAATACAATACAATACAATTTATTTGTCACTGAACCTCAATAGAGGCTCAAAATGAATGTTGTTTTGCTGCAGTCATACACACAAGAAAAAAAACACCCAAGACACAACACAATTTACACAGACACCATCACAGCGCATCTCCTCCTCGCTGTGCTGGAAGGCAAAATAACTTATCTCTCCCCTGCACTCCCCATTCCCCTCCCGATGTCGAGAGTCAAAGCCCTGCCGGGCGATGGCAATTGTCCCGCGGCCATTAAAAGCCGACGCCGGGCGATACAGGGGCCGCGCTCCGGGTCCTGTTGCCTGGAGCCCCGCTGGGCGCATAAGCAAAGTCCCGCATAGCAGTTGGTGACGCCGCGTCCGGGGCGTTGATGTATTAGACCCCCGCTCCTAGGTCATCCTCGACCCCCCCGCAACTCGGGCGGGGTGAAGTCGCCGGTTGCGGAAAAGCCTCGAAAAAAGCGTTCTCTCAGCAGCGACGACCAAGCGCTGGCTCCCGGTGGTCACTGTCCACCAGACCTGCGTTTGAAGAGCCTCCGAATCTCCGTGGGAGTCGGGGTCACAGCAGCGCCGCCACCACCGCTCCCCCCGCTCCGGACTCGGCCAGCACTCGCGATGGTGAGTAGCTTCCGTCAGCTCCGCGACTGGCGCCCCAGGACGTTCCTGCTTGGAGGCCGAACAATCCACGTTGCCGAGCCCCAACGACAACGGAGACCCCCGACAGGGAAAAGGACAGGAGTTCTCCCCCACACCCCCACAGTGTCGTGGGGAAAGATTTTAAAAGTTTCCCCCGCCCCCCCACCCCCCCCGCCTTGCCCCTCTCCCCACACACACACACACACACACACACACACACACACACACCACACCACACACACACACACAAGCACACCACACACACACACACATCAGCACACACACACACACACACACACACACACACACACACACCACATATATACACATACCCCATCAAAAAAAATAATTTTAATTACCATTAAAACGGTGGACAAAAAGTAACAAAAAGACAAACTCGACTGTAGAAGGCCGCTGGCGACGTGAGTTGGCGCCGCCCACTGGATATAGGGTAGACAGTCAGCACCTTTTTCACCACAGGGTGAAAATGGTCACCATTTCAAAGACCTGCAGGTTTGTAGGTTAATTGACCAGTTTAGATTTTCAGTTTAGAGATACAGCATTGAAACAGGCCCTTCGGCCTGCCAATTCCGTGCTGACCAGCGATCCCCGCACATTAACCGACACACCTGTACGCCGTTAGAGTGTGGGCGGAAATTGGAGACCCCAGAGAAAACCCGCGCAGGCCACAGGCAGAACGTACAAAGTCCGTACAGACCCATAGTCAGGATCTTCCAAAACCCAAAGATTTCCACTGTGATCTTTGGTTTCCTCATACACTCCAAAGCCGTACAAGGTTTGGAGGTGAATTGGCTTCGGTAAAGTTTGTACCCTGTCCCTAGTTGGTGTACGGGGATCGCTGGGTGGCGCGGACTCGGTGGGCCGAAGGGGCCTGTTTCTGCGCTGTATCTCTAAACTAGTGTAAGCAAACCTCCCCACACTCCACCACCCCCCCCCCCCCTCCCCCCCCCCCCCCCCCCCCCAGCCCCCACACACCCCCCCTGCCAGCATTTTCCTCCCCCTCACCCCTCGTACTCCAAACTCATCACAACGTGCTGGCTTCTTGCTTCCACGCCGTTTAAACGTCCACTTGGAACGTCATTGTTTAGTTTAGAAGAACTAAGCGATAAAAAGTGGAACAGTGGCCAAGTGAGATTAAAATGGATACAGTGGGCTCAGAAAGCACTGGGACAACAGCCAATAGACAATAGGTGCAGGAGTAGGCCATTCGGCCCTTCGAGCCAGCACCGCCATTCAATGTGATCATGGCTGATCATCCCCAATCAGTACCCCGTTCCTGCCTTCTCCCCATATCTCCTGACCCCGCTATCTTTAAGAGCCCTATCTAGCTCTCTCTTGAAAGCATCCAGAGAACTGGCCTCCACCGCCCTTTGAGGCAGAGAATTCCACAGACACACGACTCTCTGTGAGAAAAAGTGTTTCCTCGTCTCCGTTCTAAATGGCTTACCCCTTATTCTTAAACTGTGTGGCCCCTGGTTCTGGACTCCCCCAACATCGGGAACATGTTTCCTGCCTCTATTGTGTCCAAACCCTAAATAAATCTTACATGTTTCAATGAGATGCCCTCTCATCCTTCTAAACTCCAGAGTGTACAAGCCCAGCCGCTCCATTCTCTTCATCTCACGGTCAGACATGATGCTGACCACGGAGACGATAGCATGTAGTGTTTCCTCTGCGTGTGTTACAATACAGACTTGGAGTTGTCACTACTGTGTATGGGTCTCATTACACAACATTAATGGGTAAGGAACATGGGTGAAGCTCAACAGACTTGGTGCTGGAGTTGGGCGTTTCAACGCCAGCGTGTGGAGATGGGGGCTCCCTCCACCAGAGCCCAGACTGTGAATGTGGAGCAGAACAACACACAGCCAACCGTGTCATCTCTGGGTGCCCGCTCTACCACCCACCACATGGAGCTGTGTCAGGGCCTGGCAGACATTGACGCCAACAGAGGCAACAACCCGGCTGCTCAACACCCGCCCGGCGCCAGATCTAACGATTCCTTTGGTTTACGTTTCACTCACAAGAAGAAGAAGCGGTGAGGCAGCATCGACCCGAAACGTCGCCCATTCCTTCTCTCCAGAGATGCTGCCTCACCCACCGAGTTACCCCAGCATGTTGTGTCTACCTTCGATTTTACCAGCGTCTGCCGTTCTTTCTAACACATTTTCTTTCCACTTTCAGAGGTTGACCAAGTCCCTGACCGAGAGCGAGTCACAAGAATTGTCTTGAATGGGCTCTGCGATAATCTTTCATGAAGTGAACCAAAGCCATCGCCTCCATTCATATTTAGGATGTTAAATCTTAATCATGGCACAGTCACTGAAGATCACAGAGCACTATTAGACTTAATAATCTGGCTAAGTCAATGAAAGTGGGAAAATAATTTAAGACGTGCACTCTATTGAGAGAAAGTTGGTGATATTTCATCGCTGGAGATATGCAAACTGTGCTTCATCCTGTGCAGCAGACTTTATGTAACGGCCACCAGGCACTATCGCAAGTTCAATGTGCTGCTGTCGAGGGTTGTGAAGTTGAGACTCCTGTGTAGGTTTACAACATGCCTTCAAACACTAAAGGGCCGGTCCCACCAGCATGCGACTCCATGCGGCAAGCGCGAACTAACGTGGTCGCTTGAGCCGTACGGCCTCGCGGGGCCAGTCCCACTTCGATCGCCGGAGCCGTATGGAGTTGTGCGGAGCTGGTCCCGACATCGCGCGGGGCTCCGATAAACTGACCGTGTTCAAAAATTCCGCGCGGCAACGGCCCGCCGCCGGCCCGCAGCCGCATTGAGGCCGTACGTCACGCGCGAACTTCCCGCGGACTTCGCTCGAACTTCATGTCACTCACTCGACCTCCGCGCGGCCCCCGCTTCTGGTTTGGTCGCGCTTGCCGCATGGAGTCGCATGCTCGTGGGACAGGCCCTTAAGTGTGTACATACCTAAAAGGTGATTTACATTTAAAGAAGAATTTTATGTCCTGTGCAAGGAACTCTTTGCTTGTCATTTAAATCCAAGGGGGGTAGGACAAATGCCTTGCTGCTGCACTCTCTGCTGGCCTGCTCCACACATGCAGGCTGCTGATGGACGCAGCCCCCAGCGAAGCATGTTGCCGTTGAACCGGTCAACCCCTGCAAGGAGCTGGCTCAGGGTGACCCACTCGTTGCTGGGCAGGTCCGAGCCGGGTTGGGGCGGTGGTGTACGGTGCAACAATGAATGGCGGAAGTCGCAAAATCTGTTCCCAGCTAGAGTCCAAACTGTGTGGCCCCTGGTTCAGGACTCCCCCAACATCGGGAACATGTTTCCTGCCTCTAGCGTGTCCGAGCCATTAAGTCAGGGATCTTTCTCATTGAATGTAAGGATGCATGCGCAAGAACTCTGAGCATTGCTGTCTGCTGTTTGAACGCAAACATTTCTGATCCTGGGGCATCATACACGGCAGCTAATATTTCTATTAATTTCCTCTGCATGTTTTCCTTGTGGAGGTGTTATTCTCTTTATTGCCAACATCTTCTGTAATGATTAAAAACAGCCCCTAGTGTATAGGATGGTGCTAGTGAGCGGGGATCGCTGGGCGGTGCAGACTGGGTGGGCCGAAGGGCCTGTTTTCACGCTGTATCTCGAAGCTAAGCTAAGCAAACATAGAAACATAGAAACATAGAAATTAGGTGCAGGAGTAGGCCATTCGGCCCTTCGAGCCTGCACCACCATTTAATATGATCATGGCTGATCATCCAACTCAGTATCCCGTACCTGCCTTCTCTCCATACCCTCTGATCCCCTTGGCCACAAGGGCCACATCTAACTCCCTCTTAAATATAGCCAATGAACTGGCCTCAACTACCCTCTGTGGCAGAGAGTTCCACAGATTCACCACTCTCTGTGTGAAAAAAGTTCTTCTCATCTCGGTTTTAAAGGATTTCCCCCTTATCCTTAAGCTGTGACCCCTTGTCCTGGACTTCCCCAACATCGGGAACATTCTTCCTGCATCTAGCCTGTCCAACCCCTTAAGAATTTTGTAAGTTTCTATAAGATCCCCTCTCAATCTCCTAAATTCCAGAGAGTATAAACCAAGTCTATCCAGTCTTTCTTCATAAGACAGTCCTGACATCCCAGGAATCAGTCTGGTGAACCTTCTCTGCACTCCCTCTATGGCAATAATGTCCTTCCTCAGATTTGGAGACCTCCTTCACTATACTCCCCCTACACACCCCCACTGCCAGCGGTTTTCGTCCCCTCTCCCAAGGTACTCCAAACCCATTATAATGTGGTGGCACGGTGGGGCAGATACAGAGTTGCCGCTTACAGCACCAGAGACCCGGGTTCGATCCTGACTACAGGTGCTGTCTGTACGGAGTTTGTACGTTCTCCCCATAACTGCATGGGTTTTCTCCGAGATCTTCAGGTTCCTCCCACGGGTTTGTAACTCCATGGCAGGGGACAGACTTCTGACCGACATACACTACAAACCAACTGACTCACATGGCTATCTGGACTACACGTCTTCCCACCCTGCCCCCTGTAAAGACTCCATCCCCTACTCCCAATTCCTCCGCCTACGCCGCATCTGTTCCCAGGATGAGACGTTCCACACCAGGCTCGTTCTTCAGGGAACGGGGATTCCCCTCCGCCACCATAGATGAGGCTCGCACCAGGGTCTCATCCAGACCCCGCAACACTGCTCTCTCTCCCCATCCCCGCACTCGCAACAAGGGCAGAGTCCCCCTGGTCCTCACCTTTCACCCCACCAGCCGGCAAATACAACACATAATCCTCCGCCATTTCCGCCTCCTCCAACGTGACCCCACCACTCGCCACATCTTCCCATCTCCCCCCCCATGTCTGCCTTCCGCAAAGACCGCTCCCTCCGCAACTCCCTTGTCAATTCTTCCCTTCCCTCCCGTACCACCCCCTCCCCGGGCACTTTCCATTGCAACCGCAAGAAATGCAACACCTGTCCCTTCAATCCCTTCACCTCCCCCCCTCGACTCCATTCAAGGACCCAAGCAGTCGTTCCGGGTGCAAAAAAGGTTCACCTGTGTCTCCTCCAACCTCATCTACTGCATCCGCTGCTCTAGATGTCAGCTGATTTACATCGGGGAGACTAAGCGGAGGCTGGGCGATCGTTTCGCCGAACACCTCCGCTCGGTCCGCAATAACCTACCTGAACTCCTGGTGGCTCAGCACTTCAACTCCCCCTCCCATTCCCAATCCGACCTCTCTGTCCTGGGTCTCCTCCATTGCCAGAGTGAGCAACACCGGAAATTGGAGGAACAGCACCTCATATTCCGCCTGGGCAGCTTGCGGCCGGATGGCATGAACGTTGAATTCTCCCAATTTTGCTAGCCCTTATTGTCTCCTCCCCTTCCTTAACCCTCGAGCTGTCTCCTCCCATCCCCCCGCCCTCGGGCTCCTCCTCCTCCCTTTTTCCTTCCTTCTCCCCCCCCCCCCCATCAGTCTGAAGAAGGGTTTCGGCCTGAAACGTTGCCTATTTCCTTCGCTCCATAGATGCTGCTGCACCCGCTGAGATTCTCCAGCAATTTTGTGTACCTTCGATCTTCCAGCATCTGCAGTTCCTTCTTGAACACTTTATAAGTTAATTGGCTTGGTATAAATGTCAAATTGAATGAATGAATGAATATGTTTATTGGCCAAGTATATTCACATACAAGGAATTTGCCTTGGTGCTCCGCCTGCAAGTGATAACGACATACAGTGACAGTTACGAATGATACATCAAACATTAAACATCAATAATAAAATCTTATTGATTAAACATATGAATTAAATAAAATACCAGAGCAAAAGGAGGCTACCGATTTTTGGCTGTTGAGTAGAGCAACTACTCGTGGATAAAAACTGTTTTTATGTCTGGCTATGGCAGATTTGACAGTCCGGAGTCGCCTTCCAGAGGGAAGTGATTCAAAGAGTTTGTGGCCAGGGTGAGAGGGGTCAGAGATGATCTTGCCCGCTCACTTCCTGGCCCTTGCAGTGTACAGTTCATCAATGGGGGGAAGGTTGCAGCCAATAACCTTCTCAGCTGATCGGACTCCATGTGTCGTGCTTGGTGGCTGAGCCTACCATCGATGGAGAACATGGATAGGTGACGTTTCACAGAGTGCTGGAGTAACTCCGTGGGTGCAGCAGCATCTATGGAGCTAAGGAAATAGGTAACGTTTCGGGTCGAAACCCTTCCGGGTTTCGGCCCGAAACGTTGCCTATTTCCTTCGCTCCATAGATGCTGCTGCACCATAACTCAGCGGGTCAGGCAGCATCTGTGGAGAACATGGATAGGTGACGTTTCACAGAGTGCTGGAGTAACTCAGCGGGTCAGGCAGCATCTGTGGAGAACATGGATAGGTGACGTTTCACAGAGTGCTGGAGTAACTCAGCGGGTCAGGCAGCATCTGTGGAGAACATGGATAGGTGACGTTTCACAGAGTGCTGGAGTAACTCAGCGGGTCAGGCAGCATCTGTGGAGAACAGGAAGGTGACGTTTCACAGAGTGCTGGAGTAACACAGGCATCTGTGGAGAAAAATAAGGAGTGACCCTTCAGGTCGGGCCCCTTCTTCAAACCCCGACTCCAAAATGCAAGATAGTTTTCAAATACCCACTAAACATATATTACACTGTGGCATCATGTAATTTTCATGACGATATCTTTAATCCACCTGCTGGAATTGGCTGCTTTAGAAGGTGGCGATTCTGAAATGTACCTAAGATGAATAATCACTGCTGGATTTCTGTTGACATTGACGCACGAATAAAATAAATCATCATTTTAATTCAAAAGATGCCCTTTCTTTTACTGCCATGTAAACTCTCATATTAACATGCCATCCATGCCTCGCGGCACCCTGCTTAACCCTGCAACCACACAGGAGTGTTTATTAAATTGAATTGAAATGAACTCAATTGCTCTCGAACTTGTGTAATCCTTTGAATGTTTAAAACCGAGATGTGAGCTGAGCCACTCTCTACCAAAGGTACAGAGCCGTGTTTATCAATTGGTGAGGAGTCGGGATGTGTTCAGATGTCACGAGGGGCTCGGGGACAGGGAATGTTTCAAAAAAGGCAAATGAAATATAGGATGATAGGCACAAAATGCTGGAGTAACTCAGCGGGGCAGGCAGCGTCTCCGGAGAGAAGGAATGGCTTCAGACCCGAAACGTCACCCATCCCTTCTCCCCAGAGATGCTGCCTGTCCCGCTGAGTTACTCCAGCATTTTGATGAGAGGGCATCTTATTGAAACATATCAGATTTGAGGAAGGACATTCTTGCTATTGAGGGAGTGCAGCGTAGGTTTACAAGGTTAATTCCCGGGATGGCGGGACTGTCATATGCTGAGCGAATGGAGCGGCTGGGCTTGTACACTCTGGAGTATAGAAGGATGAGAGGGGAACTTATTGAAACATATCAGATTATTAAGGGTTTGGACACGCTAGAGACAGGAAACATGTTCCCGATGTTGGGAACCAGGGGCCACAGTTTAAGAATGAGGGGTAAGCCATTTAGAACGGAGGCGAGGAAACACTTTTTCACACTGAAAGAGTTGTGAGTCTGTGGAATTCTCTGCCTCAAAGGGTGGTGGAGGCCGGTTCTCTGGATACTTTCAAGAGAGAGCTAGTTCGGGCTCTTAAAGATAGCGGAGTCAGGGGATATGAGGAGAAGGCAGGATCGGGGTAATGATTGGGGATGATCAGCCATGATCACATTGAATGGCGGTGCTGGCTCGAAGGGCCGAATGGCCTCTACTCCTACACCTATTGTCTATTGTCTATTGAAACATAGGATTCCTCTTCTTCTTTCGTGCCCAACTTCCACGTTACGAATGTTGACCTCACTGTCATCGTCCGTCCTGAAAAGGACGCAAGCTTCCGGCGACAATCAATGGGAGCCGCACTTGTCGCAGTAGATGATGGTGGTAGCAGAATTAGCTCGGGATACATCCCGTTTCCAGCCCTGCCACCTGGACGCTTCTGCTATGGAGCCAACATTGGATTAATGGGTTGGAATACGCAAGGACAAAAGAACATGTGAGATTACAAAGACTTCATAGCTAATGGCGCAATGGTTCCAGGCTACTCTCCACTCTAGCTCCTCATTCCTACCACATCCCCTTATCTCTATAAGTAGACAAAAAAGCTGGAGAAACACAGCGGGTGAGGCAGCATCTATGGAGCGAGGGAATATTGCAGGAAGATTGTTCCCGATATTGGGGAATTCCAGGACAAGGGGTCACAGCTTAAGGATAAGGGGGAAATCCTTTAAAACCGAGATGAGAAGAACTTTATTCACACAGAGAGTGGTGAATCTCTGGAACTCTCTGCCACAGAGGGTAGTTGAGGCCAGTCTCAATCAGGGGGTATGGAGAGAAGGCAAATGGTATCTAAGGGGCAGGGGGTATGGAGAGAAGGCAGGTACGGGATACTGAGTTGGATGATTAAGATAGACACAAAAATCTTGAGTAACTCAGCGGGACAGGCAGCATCTCCTGAGAGAAGGAATGGATGACGTTTCGGGTCGAGGCCCTTCTTCCGACTGGTTAGGGATAATGGAAACGAGATGTATCTCTTTCTTGAATGTGCTTAACAGCTGGCAGGGCCACTGCCTTACAGCTCCAGAGAACCGGGTTCGATCCTGACCACGGGTGATGTCTGTACAGGGCAAATAATGTTACTAATTTTATGACGAGTTTAATATGAAAGTTACAGTGAAGTTCTAACGTTGATTTTTGTTTTACCAGTTTAGGTTGTTATTCGTGATATGTGAAATTTGATGTAGCGGAAAGTTGATTTTATCTTGAAATAATCCTGTGAGGAGATTGTTTTTGAAAGTAAATACTCTTTACAGTCCACTCAAACCATTGTGGCTTTGCTTCAGCTTTCCAATGGCATATAATTTAGTTAACATTCCATATGTGCTTCACAGGATTGGGTAGTGTAATCAGAAGGAATACAAGGTGTGCTGGACAGAATGAAATGAGCAAGTGGTGTCAATTTAAATACAATGAGAAAAATAGATATCTGGATAGAAAGTGTTCAAGAAGGAACTGCAGATGCTGGAAGATCTGGATAGAAAATTGGCTTCATCGAAGGAAGCAGAAGGGTGATGGTGGAAGGTTGCTTTACGGACTGAAGGCCTATGATCAGTGGTGTGCCTCAGGGGATCAGTGCTGAGCTTGTAAAGGGGCTGTCCCACCTAGGCGAGAGACTCTTTAAGCGACTGCCAGGGACATGTTTTAATGGAATTTAATGGAAGGACATTGTTGCCATAGAGGGAGTACAGAGAAGGTTCATCATTCCTGGGATGTCAGGACTTTCATATGAAGAAAGACTGGATAGACTCGGCTTGTACTCGCTAGAATTTAGGAGATTGAGGGGGGATCTTACTGACACTTACAAAATTCTTAAGGGGTTGGACAGGCTAGATGCAGGAAGATTGTTCCCGATGTTGGGGAAGTCCAGGACAAGGGGTCACAGTTTAAGGATAGAGGGGAAATCTTTTAGGACCGAGATGAGAAAAACATTTTTCACACAGAGAGTGGTGAATCTCTGGAACTCTCTGCCACAGAAGGTAGTTGAGGTCACAGTTCATTGGCTATATTTAAGAGGGAGTTAGATGTGGCCCTTGTGGCTAAAGGGATCAGGGTGTATGGAGAGAAGGCAGGTACAGGATACTGAGTTGGATGATCAGCCATGGTCATATTGAATGGCGGTGCAGGCTCGAAGGACCGAATGGCCTCTACTCCTGCACCTATTTTCTATGTTTCTATGTTTCACCTACGACATATGGTGACAGCAACCTACCACAGCACAAATTGTCGCCATTGTGGCCGAAAAACTTTTCAACATGTTAGAAATGTGTCGGCAGTCGGGGGGGAAACTAATTCCAAATCACTTCCTGGTGAGGACGCGACTATTCTCCGAGTCGGCCTTTCCTGCCGGGGGCCGGGGGCCGGACCTGAGCTTTGGCAGCTGCGGCGCAGCGCTGGATACAAGGCGGAGCGGAGCGGGCGATGCCTTACCTGGGATCGCCGTTTGAAGCTGCGGAGTGTTGGTCCTGCTGCATCAACATCGCAGGGCTGTGGTTTGCGGAGCTCCCAGCACGGGCGGCGCTGAACGACGTCGCGGAGTGCTGGGACCCTTTGCCGAGGCCCGCCAGCGTTGAATCTCCGCCCGGCGCGGCCTGTGGACTTCGGAAGCCGCGGACTCCGGTAGGAAGTGGCCGATTCGGAGGTCCGAGCCCCTCACAGTGGGAAACTTCCGGGTTTCGGTCCAAAACGTTGCCTATTTCCTTCTGGGTTTCGGCAGTATTTCAGTCCATTTCAGTCAGAGTATTGAGTATAGAAGTCATAGGGAGGTCATGTTGCAGTTGTACGAGGCCACATTGTTGGTGAGGCCACATTTAGAATATTGTGTTCAGTTCTGGTCACCATGTTATAGGAAAGATGTCATTAAGCCGAAAAGAGAAGATTTACGAGGATGTTGCCAGGACTCGAGGGTCTGAGCTGCAGGGAGAGGTTGAGTGGGCTGCGACTCTACTCCCTGAAGCGCAGGAAGACTAGGGGTGATCTTACAAAGGTGTAAAAAATGATGAGAGGACGCACAGATTTTCTTGCCCAGTCGGGGAATCGTGAAGAAGAGCGGTATAGGTTTAAGATGAATGGGGAAAGATTTTATGGAAATCTGAGGTGTAACTTTTCATGCAAAGGTGTATGGAACGAGCTGCCGGAGGTGGTAGTTGAGGCAGGGACTATCCCAACATTGCAGAAGCGATTAGGCAGGTACGCGGATAGGTCAGGTTCAGAGGGATATGGGGCAAACACATGCAGGTTGGACTAGTGAAGATGGGGCATGTTGGCCGGTGTGGGCAAGTTGGGCCGAAGGGCCTGTTTCCACGCTGTATCACTCTATGACTCAGAGGGGGGAAAAAAACCTATGACCCTGTCCCACAGTACGAGTTCATTCCAAGAGCTCTCCCGTGTTTAAAAAAAATTAAACTCATGGTAAGCACGGAGAATGAACGTAGTGGGTACGTCGGAGCTCGGGGACGTCTCTTAGCGGCTCGTAACGCTAACGGCAGGTACTCGGGAAGACTCGCTAACGGCAGGTAAGCACGGGAAGACTGGTGAAGACTTTTCAACACGTTGAAAAATGTCCACGAGAGCCACGAGTACCGACGAGTCAAGAGTCAAGAGAGTCAAGTCAAGAGTCAATTTAATTGTCATTTGGACCCCTTGAGGTCCAAACGAAATGCCGTTTCTGCAGCCATACATTACACACAAATAGACCCCAGACACAACACAATTACATTTTACATAAACATCCATCACATAGCTGTGATGGAGGCCAAAAAAACGTATCTATCCACTGCACTCTCCCCCCCCCCGATGTCAGAGTCAAAGTCATAGCCCCCGGCTGGCGATGGCGATTGTCCCGCGGCCATTAAAGCCACGCCGGGTGGTGCGAGGTCGCACACCGGGTCTTGATGTTGGAGCCCCCGGTGTGCGCTCGCAAAGTCCCGCGGCCATTCCAGCCGCGCGGGGCAGTGGTGTCAGGCCCCGCTCCAGGAGCTCTTCGACCCCGCAACACGGGCGGGAGAATTCGCTGTTGCAGGAGCCCCGAAAAGTGGTCTCCCTCCAGGGATCCGCGGGCTCCCGGTGCCGCCGTCCGCAGACCCGCAGTAGCAGCCACCGACTCAGCAGCAGCAGCGGCAGCAGCAGCGGCAGCAGCAGCAGCAGCGCTCCTCCACCGCTCCACCCGCTCCGGTCCCGGCCAGCTCCGCGACGGCAACGGTGTTAGTCGGCACCAGAGTCCCCGGCTTCTTCCCGTTGGAGGCCGCTCCTCGTTGCGGCCTCAACGACACCTGAGACCCGACGAGAAAAGGTCGGGTCTCCAGTGCAGGGAGAGATTCAAAAGTTTGCGGCCATTACCGTAAATCCCCGAGTACGAATCAGGGCAAACTCGGGGAGAGAGCTCTTGGAATGAACTCGTACAGTGGGACAGGGCCATCAGCATTCCTTGTGTTTGCACTCTGCTTGCTGCCCACTGGTAAACTAATGAAGTGTTGAACATCAAAACACCTGAGAGCCAGAACAAGGTTAATGTTGTACATCGCATCATTCTGCATCAACTTCTGTTATGTTTGGTAGCACAGAAAATCTAATAAATATTTCATGCTGTTTGATAGCGATCTGCATTTGCAGTAACGCCAGCGAGCCCGTACATCATTGAACCTCATCATGATGAAATACCGTACCTGGGTGGAAATGAATTGGACCTCAACCCTCTTCCTCCTGACATTGTCAGAGCGAACAGCTCATCGAACCGTTGAACCATCCAGTGGGTCAGGCTTTAATACATTCAGTGAGGAACAATAGTATGCCTTGGCCATGTGAAAGCTTGGATAATCCTTTGATATTTACTTCTGTCAGTACTCTGAGAACTCTTGCACACTACAGTCATGTGTCAGTGTCCAAAGCTTAGTTACTGTCCGTTGCTAATCAATTTTCTCTCTGACCCCATTCTGCTGTTAGTGACCCCATTGCAGTCTTCTCCCTCAATCATATAATATGTATAAAGTTTCAGCGCGGAAATAGGCCCTTCGGCACATCGGGTCCGCACTGACTAGCGATCACCCTGTACACTAGCACTATCCCACACAGTACATAGAAACATAGACATAGAAAATAGGTGCAGGAGTAGAGGCCATTCGGACCTTCGAGCCTGCACTGCCATTCAATATGATCATGGCTGATCATCCAACTCAGTATCCTGTACCTGCCTTCTCTCCATACCCCCTGATCCCTTTAGCCACAAGGGCCACATCTAACTCCCTCTTAAATATAGCCAATGAACTGTGGCCACAACTACCTTCTGTGGCAGAGAATTCCACAGATTCACCACTCTCTATGTGAAAAATGTTTTTCTCATCTCGGTCCTAAAAGATTTCCCCCCTTATCCTTAAACTGTGACCCCTTGTTCTGTCCTTCACCTCCAACTCAACCCCCCCCCCCCCCCCCACCCCCCCCCCATTGCATTACATTCCAATCTGTGGCAAACAAACCTCTGTGTGAAGAAAGTTCTCAAAGCATCTCTCTACAGTCTGTAAATTACAATTTAAAACTTTACAATTTATTTTCATTGACTCCCTGCTGAGAGGAAAATTGTACTGGATTCAGCCCAACCTACAATCCTATTTACCATTCCAGATAGGCTCATGTTCCAATGGGTGCAGCTAATATATTGTGATAAGCTTAAGGTGATTAAATGATTTGATAGCAATGAATAGCAATGATAGAAAAACAACTATTGCCTCTGATGAGATAATGGTGAGTACAGGGACCATGACCATGAAATCAGAGCAAGATACTGTATGCACTGTCTTCAGGGAATGATGTTTAGTTTAGAGATACGGCGCGGAAACAGGCCCTTCGGCCCACCGAGTCCATACCGACCAGCGACCCTTACACATTAAAGGGCCTGTCCCACGAGCGTGCGACCTGCCAGCAGCGAGCGCGACCAAACCGGAAGCGGGGGCCGCGAGGAGGTCGAGTGAGCGACCTAAAGTTCGAGCGAAGTCCGCGGGAAGTTCGCACGTGACGTATGGCGTTGAGATGCTGCGCACGCCCGTCGAGGCGGTGCGTACGGCGTCGAGGTGACTGCGGGCCAGCAGGCCGTTACTGCGCGGAATTTTTGAACGGTCCAGTTTTTCTGAGTCCCAGGCGATGTCAGGACCAGCTCCGCACAACTCCATACGGCTCCGGCGATCGAAGTGAGACCGGCCCCGCGAGGCCATACGGCTCAGGCAAACACGTTAGGGCGCGCTTGCCGCATGGAGTCGCATGCTGGTGGGGACCGGCCCTTAACACTACCCCTCCATAAGGGACAATTTACACTCACACCAATCCAATTAACTGACAAACCTGTACATCTTTGGAGTGTGGGAGGAAACCGGAGATCTCGGAATCGCGGAGGGAACGGTCACCGTGGAAGGCGGAAGGAAAAGGGGGGGAGATGGGAAAATGTACGTTGGAGGATTATATGTTGTATGCGATGGCTGATGACATGATGGTACGATTAACATACAAACCGGTGTTCTGGTGTATGTTCTGGTCTCTGCCGTTGCGCCACCTTGCTGCCCTTCCGGAGTGATCCTGTCTGAAGAAGGGTCTCGATCCGAAACGTCACCCATTCCTTCTCTCCAGAGAGGCTGCCTGTCCCACCGAGTTACCCCAGCAGTTTGTGTCTATCTTGGGTTGAAAGCAGCATCTGCAGTTCCTTCCGACACATTTGGTCTGCACTATCCGATCCAGATTGCAGATGGGTTACTTTAATTTAGTTTTACAGCTCCTGTGTTTGATGTACATTGCCTGAGGAGAACGCCACATGCTGTTTATTGCAAAGTAACGGAAGGTTGGTGGAGCAGTGTTCACGGGCTCAGAAGTTGCAGTGGTTTATTTACTTTGGATTTTAAAATGTATACACTGTGGAAAACATGAGGGCAGTTCTTGCTTTTTATTGCATTCTCTTTTGAAGCTAATGATGCAACCTAACATGACAGTGCTCATAGATTTCCACCGAATGTATTAGACAATAGACAATAGGTGCAGGAGTAGGCCATTCGGCCCTTCGAGCCTGCACCGCCATTCAATGTGAACATGGCTGATATTAGCATCATGAAATGAGACAATGAAACTCTGTGGCAACACAACCACAATAATACTTGATTAGCCAAGTATGTTTTGCAACATACGAGGATATTCATTTGCCAAGTCAGTCATACAAATAAAAAGCAACGGGACACACAAAACACATTTTAACATAAACATCCACCACAGTGACTCCTCCACATTCCTCACTGTGATGGAAGGCCAAAAAAAAAAATTCAATCTCTTCCGTTCTTTGTTCGCCTGCGGTCGGAGGCCTCGAGAGCCCTCCGTTGACGGGACGATCTTGACTCCCCGCATCGGGGCGATCAGCTCGTGCATCGGGGGGGGGGGGGGGGTGTCAGCTCCCCCACGCTGGTGATCGGACCCCCGTGTCGGGGCTGGTCGAATCTCTGCGTCGTTGGAGCTCCCGACTCGGTCTCTCCCGACCGCTGCGAGCTGGTGCTGGTAAAGTCCGCAGGCCGCGGCTGGAGCGATCCCAGGGAAGGGATCAACTCCGATGATAAGTCCACGCCCCGCGGTGGGGCTTAAGGGTCAGTCCGAGGAGGCCCCCAACTCCATCGATGGTAGCCTGCAGAGTGACCAGAGAATATACGATCCAAAAAATAATCGCATCTCCGGCAGGGTAAGAAACTGAAAAAAAAAGTTCCCCCGACCCTCTCCCCCTCCCCCCAAATAAAACCATCCGGAGAACATTTACACAGATTTTAAAACATACTAAAATTTAAAAAAAGAGGTAAAAACGGACAGACTGATGGCGGGGCTGCCAATCGTGGTGATATTGAACCTAGAGCAGTTTTCTCATGCAACACAGTCCCAATTGTGTTGGAAACATAGAAACTGTGAAGGTTTAAATATATAGAACAACGAGATTCATTTTTGACTGTGTCACATAGCTCCAAGAACAAATAGACGATAGACAATAGGTGCAGGATTAGGCCATCCGGCCCTTTGAGCCAGCACTGCCATTCAATATGATCATGGCTGATCATCCAAAATCAGTACCCCGTTCCTGCCTTCTCCCCAAATCCCTCGATTCCGTTAGCCCTAAGAGCTAAACTAACTTTCTTGAAAACTGCAAAAAACTCTTTCTTCCAAAAAAGGAACTGCAGATCCTGGTTTAAACCAAAGATAGACACAAAATGCTGGAGTAACTCAGTGGGACAGGAAGCATCACTGGAGAGAAGGTGTTTAAGAAGGAACTGCAGATGCTGGAAAATCGAAGGTAGACAAAATTGCTGGAGGAACTCAGCGGGTGCAGCAGCATCTATGGAGCGAAGGAAATAGGCAACGTTTCGGGCCGAAACCTTTCTCCAGTCTGAAGAAGGAATGGGTGTCATTTCCGGTCGAGACCCTTCTTCAGTCCCAATGGCGAGGAGACAACTTAGCGCAGAGCTAAATAACTTGAGTCAGAGTCGCAGCGGTAGAGTTGCGGCCTCACAGCGCCAGTGACCCGGGTTCGATCCTGTCTAGGGGCGCTGTCTGTACGGAGTTTGTATGTTCTCCCTGTGACCGCATGGGTTTTCTCCGGGTGCTCCGGTTTCCTCCCACACTCCAAAGACGTGCAGGTTTGTAGGTTAAATTAGCTTGGTGTAAATGTAAATTGCTCCTAGTGTGGGTAGGATAATAGGTTTGTAGGATAATTGGCTTCTGTAGATTGTAAATTGTCCCTGATGTGTCGGATAGTGCTGGAGCACAGATCAGTGTGGACTCTGTGAGTCAAAGGGCCTGTTTCACAAAGGTCTAAACAGCTAAAGCCCATTTTATCTCAGCTGGCATTTTAGTTTAGATTAATTTAAAGATACAGTGCGGAAACAGGCCCTTCAGCCCAGCAACCCCATGCTGACCAGCGATCCCTGCATACAAACACTATCGCACACACACTGGGGCCAATTTACAATGATCCCAAGTCAATTAACCTACAAACCTGCACATCTTTGGAGTGTGTGAAGAAACCAGAGCACCCGGAGAAAACCCACGTGGTCACAGGGAGAACATAGAAACATAGAAACATAGAAATTAGATGCAGGAGTAGGCCATTCGGCCCTTCGAGCCTGCACAGCCATTCAATATCATGGCTGATCATCCAACTCAGTATCCCGTACTTGCCTTCTCTCCATACCCTCTGATCCCCTTAGCCACAAGGGCCACATCTAACTCCCTCTTAAATATAACCAATGAACTGGCCTCGACTACCCTCTGTGGCAGAGAGTTCCAGAGATTCACCACTCTCTGTGTGTGAAAAATGTTCTTCTCATCTCGGTTTTAAAGGATTTCCCCCTTATCCTTAAGCTGTGTCCCCTTGTCCTGGACTTCCCCAACATCGGGAGCAATCTTCCTGCATCTAGCCTGTCCAACCCCTTAAGAATTTTGTAAGTTTCTATAAGATCCCCTCTCAATCTCCTAAATTCTAGAGAGTATAAACCAAGTCTATCCAGTCTTTCTTCATAAGACAGTCCTGACATCGCAGGAATCAGTCTGGTGAACCTTCTCTGCACTCCTTCTATGGCAATAATTTGGAGACCAAAACTGTACGCAATACTCCAGGTGTGGTCTCACCAAGACCCTGTACAACTGCAGTAGAACCTCCCTGCTCCTATACTCAAACCCAAACGTGCAAACTCCGTACAGACAGCACCCGTAGTCGGGATCGAACCCGGGTCTCTGGCGCTGTAGGACAGCAACTCTACCACTGGGCCATCATGACTTGGAAGAAGGCCATTCAGCCCTTTTTACCTTAGCTGGTGCTTTAGTTCAGTTTTCGTTTTGGAGATACAGCATGGAAACAGGCCCTTCAGCCAACTGAGTCCACGCCGACCAGTGATCACACCGTACACTAATTCTATCCAGCATGCTGGTGACAATTTACAGAAACCAATTAGCTTCCAAACCAGGCACGTCTTTGGAGTGTGGGAGGAAACCAGAGCACCTGGAGAAAACCCACGTGGTCACGGGGAGAACATGCAAACTCCGTACAGACAGCAGCCGTCACAAGGTTAATTCCTGGGATGGCGGGACTGTCATATGCTGAGAGAATGGAGCCGCTGGGCTTGTACACTCTGGAGTTTAGAAGGGTGAGAGGGGATCTTATTGAAACATATAAGATTATTAAGGATTTGGACACGCTAGAGGCAGGAAACATGTCCCCGATGTTGGGGGAGTCCAGAACCAGGTGCCACACACAGTTTAAGAATAAGGGGTAGGCCATTTAGAACGGAGATGAGGAAACACTTTTTCTCACAGAGAGTTGGTGAGTCTGTGGAATTCTTCAGAACCAAAGTGCGATAACTTGTCAGCACCCTTCTTCAGAACATCCCCTGAAGTCATATGTAGAACACCAGACCTCTCTCTGGGTCCATACACGGGTTCTCCGCGAGAATTCTCTGCCTCAGAGGGCGGTGGAGGCCGGTTCTATGGATACTTTCAAGAGAGAGCTAGATAGGGCTCTTAAAGATAGCGGAGTCAGGGGATATGGGGAGAAGGCAGGAACGGGGTGCTGATTGGGGATGATCAGCCGTGGTCACATTGAATGGCGGCGCTGGCTCGAAGGGCCGAATGGCCTACTCCTGCACCTATTGTCTATCCATTGTGGTGTGGATGGAAGCTGGACATCGGGCCCCGGGCTCTCAGTTCTGTTGTGTTCACTTGTTTGCACGGAGCATAGTTCACACTGATTAACTAGACAGTCAAAGAGGAAGTAGATCTTGTTGAGCCAGCTTGACAGCTCTCATGCTGTGAAGATGTGTGGGCACTTGATTGAGATGTGGAGGAAATATTTCCCTTTGACGGTTCAAAGCTTTGGAAACTTTCACCCCAGAGGTTTGTCAGTGTTTTAAAAAAAAGATATATTCAGGGTTGAGGTAGATTTGAAGACTGTAGGGGAATTAATGATATTGGAAATTGGGCAGAAGAAAGCTGAGGTCAAAGTCAGATAGAGCATGATTTGAATGAATGCCAACACCGACTCGAGAGGTATAATTGTGATACAGATAGTTCAGCAAAGATTCACCAGCTTGATCCCTGGGATGGTACTTTCTTCCTCTGAGGAGAGATTAGACGGACAGGTCTTGTAACCTTTAAGAAGGAACTGCAGATGCTGGGAAAATGGAAGGTAGACAAAAATGCTGGAGAAACTCAGCGGGGGAGGCAGCATCTATGGAGCGAAGGAATAGGTGACGTTTCGGGTCGAGATCCTTCTTCAGGCTGATGTGGGGGTGGGAAGAAGAAAGGATGAGGCGGAGACAGTGGGCTCTTGCTTTTATCAGCGCAGCCAGTGGAGCTGCTGCCTCACAGCGCCAGGGACCCAAGTTCGATCCTGACCTCAGGTGCTCTCTGTGTGAAGTTTGTACCTTCTACCTGTGACTGCGTAGGTTTCCTCCAGTTGCCCCAGTTTCCTCCCACATTGCAAAGACATGCAGGTTAAGTGACTTCTGTAAATTACCCCTAGTGTGTGTCAAATAGATCTAGTGTATGGGTGATTGCGGGTTGGTGTGGACTCGATGGGCCAAAGGGCCTACTTTCATGCTGTACCTCTGTGTAGGTTAATTGGCGAATCGTCCCTCGTGTGTAGAGAGCGGCCACGCTGGCGCAGCGGTAGAGTCGCTGCCTTACATCGCTTGCAGCGCCGGAGACCCGGGTTCGATCCCGACTACGGGCGCTGTGTGTACAGAATTTGTACGTTCCCACCATGACCTGCGAGGGTTTTTTCCGAGATCTTCGGTTTCCTCCCACACTCCAAGGACGTACAGGTTTGTAGGTTAATTGGCTTGGTGGATGTGTAAGTTGTCCCTGGTGTGTGTGGGATAGTATTAGTGTGCAGCGATCGCTGGCCGGCACGGACTCGCTGGGCCGAAGGGCCTATTTCTGCACTGTGTCTCTAAACTAAACTAAGACAGCATCGGTCTGGGGAATGGACAGATGACAATTTGGGTTGTAACTCTTCTTCAGACTGATTGCCTGACCCGCTGAGTTCCTCCGGCACTTGGGGCTTTGCTCAACATTTCAGCATCTGCAGTTCCTCTTGTCTCTGCCTCTGTCTAGTAACCCTGAGCTACTATCTACCTCAGTGAAGACCCTTGAACTATCTTTGATCGGACTTGACTGGACTTTATCTTGCATTAAAAGTTTAGTAACCTTTATCATATCATTATCGACACCAGTCTTTCTTCATAAGACAGTCCTGACATCCCAGGAATCAGTCTGGTGAACCTTCTCTGCACTCCCTCTATGGCAATAATGTCCTTCCTCAGATTTGGAGACCAAAACTGCACGCAATACTCCAGGTGTGGTCTCACCAAGACCCTGTACAACTGCAGTAGAACCTCCCTGCTCCGATACTCAACTCCTCTTGCTATTAGATATGATATGCCATTTATTGTCACTATACATGTACAGTGAAACTGAAAGCTGCTCGTACTCAGTGCATACATACAATTTTACACAAAAAACAAGAAACAGAAAAACAAAACAGAAGGGAGATGGGGGGGGGGAATAGGTGCACAAATTCTACGGCGCTACATACATTTATACATATATACAGATGGAAGTCCGTGTTGGGCGGTGTAGTCAGTGCATGTGTGGATTTGAATTTATGGTAGATATAATTCTCGGGAAGCAGCTATTCCTGAGTCTGTTTGTCCTGGATTTGATGCACCTATAGCGCCTTCCAGAGGGCAGCAGGTCGAACAGTCCAAACGCAGGATGGGAGCTGTCTTTGGTGATCTTCTTTGCCCTGCTAAGGCAGCGGGAGGTGTAGATGTCCATCAGGGAGGGGAGAGGGCAACCAATGATCCTCTGCGCTGTCCTGGTTACCCTCTGAAGCCTCTCCCTGTCTGCCATGGTGCAGCTGCCATACCATGCTGTAATGCAGTATGTCAGCAGGCTCTCGATGGACGAGCGGTTGAAGGTCAGCAGCAGGTTAGAGTCCAGGTTGTGCTTCCTGAGGACCCTCAGGAAGTGCAGCCGCTGCTGAGCCTTCTTGATGACCGCTGTCGTGTTGTCCGTCCAGGAGATGTCAGCAGCGATATGGACGCCGAGAAACCGGAAGGTGTTGACCCTCTCCACACACTCGCCGTTAATGTGTAGGGGGACTAAGTCGGTGCTGTGCCTCCTGAAGTCGACAATGAGCTCTTTTGTTTTCCTGGTGTTCAGAGCCAGATTGTTTTCTGAGCACCAGGTTGTCAACTTCAGGACTTCCTCTCTGTAGGCTGCCTCGTCTCCCTTTGAAATAAGTCCGACCACAGTAGTGTCGTCAGCAAATTTGACGATGCGGTTGTTGTTGTGGGCCGGACTACAGTCGTAGGTGTAGAGACAGTATAAGAGGGGGCTTAGCACACAGCCCTGTGGGGAAACCGGTACTCAACCTGCGAGTGGAGGAGAGGTGGGGGCCAAGTCTCACAGTCTGGGGCCGGTTTGTGAGGAAATCCTTAATCCAGGCACATGTGAGAGTGGGGAGGCCGAGAGTGACCAGTTTACCAATGAGGATGTCCGGGATGATTGTGTTAAAGGCTGAACTAAAATCCACAAAGAGCATCCGGACGTAGCTCTGCCCCTGCTCCAGATGGCTCAGCACAGAGTGGAGAGCTACGGTAATGGCGTCTTCTGTGGATCTGTTTTGGCGATAAGCGAATTGGTGGGGGTCGAGGTCTGGTGGTAGATAGTCCTTGATGTGCTGGAGGACCAATCTCTCGAAGCACTTCGTGATTACCAGAGTGAGGGCAACAGGACGGTAGTCATTAAGGCTGGTGATGGGAGACTTCTTCGGCACAGGGACGATTGTGGCTGATTTTAGGCAGGACGGAATAACTGCCTGGGCCAGGGAGAGATTGAAAATTCTGGTGAAGATGGCAGTGAGCTGGTGGGCGCACGCTTTGAGCACCTTACCAGGTACTCCATCTGGGCCGGTAGCCTTCTTGGGGTTCACTGCCAGGAGCACCCGTCTGACATCGTGTTCCCCGACAGTGAGTGGGGTAGTACAGGAGCCAGGTGAGGGTGGGAACAGGGCTGTAGCAGGTGAGTGCTGCTGTTGTGATGTTTCAAAGCGGGAGAAGAAGCAATTTAGCTTTTCTGCCAGCGGCGATGAAATTTTCTGCCAGCGGCTGTATGAAAGCCAACATACCATTCACTTTCTTTACTGCCTGCTGCACCTGCATGCCTACCTTCAATGACTGGTGTACCATGACACCCAGGTCTCGCTGCATCTCCCCCTTTCCCAATCGGCCACCATTTAGATAATAGTCTGCTTTCCCGTTTTTGCCACCAAAATGGATAACCTCACATTTATCCACATAAATATAGCCAATCTATCTCCCATCAATTAAAACAAGAGCATAATGTCAATGAATCACTGCTTCTGTTCCTCCCGTCACTTTGAGTCGTCCACGGCTTATTTGTGGACCGAGATGTTTGACCTTTAATTAAAGTAAATGGGAATCTAAAGTCTCTTTGCTGTCGTACAAAGTCTTATATATTTGCACTGGGTGGCACTTGGCTTTACATAATCAAATATTCTGACAATTTGTGGAAATATTAATTACATATTCAGTGGAACTTCATTCTGTATTTTGACAGCATATTACTTTAAATGAACATACTGTGTCATGACTTCAATTTAATGTCTCCAGTCTCCCCAAGCACTGCTCCTCCCGCTGCTGAATATACAAAACATTCCTGCACTGCTGGTCCATGCTGGAGTAGGGCGGTGCCTCACAGCGCCGGAGACCCGGGTTTGATGCTCAACTCGGGTGCTGCCTCTGTGGAGTTGGCACGCTCTCCCTGTTCGTTCGCTCGTGTGTCAGACGACGGAGCTCGCTGTTGGCGTCTGTCCGCCACGGCAAGGCTTCTGTCAGGTGCTCACCGGTTCCCTCCCACCTCCCAAAGACGTGCGGGTGATTAGTTTAATTGGCTTCTGTAAAATTGCCCCCTAGTGTGACGGGAGTGGATGTGAAAGTGAGATAATGTAGAACGGGTCGATGGGCCGAAAGGCCTGTTTCCATGCTGTATCTCTAAACTAAACTTGTCCCTGGTGTATTGGGTACTACTAGTGTAAGGGGTGGTCGGCACGGGCTCGATGGGCCGAAAGGCCTGTTTCCACGATGTATCTAAGAGTTAGGACAATTGATTCAACTCGATGGGCTGAATGGCCTAATTCTGCACCAATGTCTTCTGAACTTCTGAAGCTGCCCAACCCATCCTTCGTAAAGGACGTTGCCAGGACTCGAAGGCCGGAGCTATAGGTTGGCGTTAGTTTCACATCTAATCTGAAAGATGGTACATTGAGCATTGGCGTGTCGTTGAGGTTATGCTTAAAGATTCAGATTCAGATTCAATTTTAATTGTCATTGTCAGTGTACAGTACAGAGCCAACGAAATGCATTTTGCATCTCCCTGGAAGAGCGACATAGCAAATGATTTGAATAAATAATAATAAGTGTCCGGGGGGGGGGGGGGGTGGTGATTGGCAGTCACCGAGGTACGTTGTTGAGTAGAGTGACAGCCGCCG
This sequence comes from Leucoraja erinaceus, assembly GCF_028641065.1. Classification (NCBI taxonomy): domain Eukaryota; kingdom Metazoa; phylum Chordata; class Chondrichthyes; order Rajiformes; family Rajidae; genus Leucoraja; species Leucoraja erinaceus. The sequence goes on along the minus strand of NC_073387.1, from coordinate 57,076,175 downwards.
GGAAGAAGCTGTTCCTCGACCTGCTGGTTCGGCAACGGAGAGACCTGTAGCGCCTCCCGGATGGTAGGAGGGTAAACAGTCCATGGTTGGGGTGAGAGCAGTCCTTGGCGATGCTGAGCGCCCTCCGCAGACAGCGCTTGCTTTGGACAGACTCAATGGAGGGGAGCGAGGAACCGGTGATGCGTTGGGCAATTAAAGGGCCTGTCCCACGAGCATGCGACCTGCGTGCGGCAAGCGCGACCAAACCGGAAGCGGGGGGCCGCGCGGAGGTCGAGTGAGTGACGTGAAGTTCGAGCGAAGTTTGCGCGTGACGTACGGCGTCGAGGCGGCTGCAGGCCGTTGCCGTGCGGAATTGTTGAACACGGTCAGTTTTTCAGAGCCCCGCGCGATGTCGGGACCAGCTCCGCACAGCTCCATACGGCTCCGGCGATCGAAGTGGGACCGGCCCCGCGAGGCCGTACGGCTCAAGCGACCACGTTAGGTCGCGCTCGCCGCATGCAGTCGCATGCTCATGGGACAGGCCCTTTACTCTCTAATGCGGGACAACTACAGCAAAAGCTACCCACTGTGGCGTGTGTGGCTAACATCTAAATTCCACAAATGGTTTCACTACCCCACTCACATAAGAAAGAAATGTCTCCTTATCACTTCACAAACTACTTGAGCGGTCTTTCAATCTGATGCTGAGGGGAAAGTATAGATCTTGGGCCGAATGGTGGCACAGCGGTAGAGTTGCTGCCTTACAAGCGACCTTTCATAGCAAAAGGATTTGAGTATAGGAGCAGGGAGGTTCTACCGCAGTTGTACAGGGTCTTGGTGAGACCACACCTGGAGTATTGCGTACAGTTTTGGTCTCCAAATCTGAGGAAGAACATTATTGCCGTAGAGAGAGTGCAGAGAAGGTTCACCAGACTGATTCCTGGGATGTCAGGACTGTCTTATGAAGAAAGACTGGATAGACTCGGTTTATACTCTCCAGAATTTAGGAGATTGAGAGGGGATCTTATAGAAACTTACAAAATTCATAAGTGGTTGGACAGGCTAGATGCAGGAAGATTGTTCCCGATGTTGGGGAAGTCCAGGACAAGGGGTCACAGCTTAAGGATAAGGGGGTAATCCTTTAAAACCGAGATGAGAAAAACCTTTTTCACACAGAGAATGGTGAATCTCTGGAACTCTCTGCCGCAGAAGGTAGTTGAGGCCAGTTCATTGGCTATATTTAAGAGGGAGTTAGATGTGGCCCTTGTGGCTAAGGGGATCAGGGGGTATGGAGAGAAGGCAGGTACGGGATACTGAGTTGGATGATCAGCCATGATCCTATTGAATGACGGTGCAGGCTCGAAGGGCCGAATGGCCTCTACTCCTGCACCTAATTTCTATGTTTCTATGTTTCTACAACGTTTACAGCGTCAGAGACCCGGGTTCGATCCTGACTACGGGCGCTGCCTGTACGGAGTTTGTACGTTCTCCCCGTGACCTGCGCGGGTTTTCTCCGAGATCTTCCCTCCCACACACGCGGAATATGTACAGGTTTGTAGGTTAATTAGTTTGGTATAAGTGTACAAACTGTCCCTAGTGGGTGCAGGATAGTGTTGGTGTGCGGGGATCGCTGATCAGCGCGGACCCGATGGGCCGAAGGGCCTGTTTCCGCGCCATATCTCTAAACTAAACTTAACTAAATCTCGGCCTCAGACAATAATAACAACTTGTATTTATACCGTGTGTATTTAACACAGTAAAATGTCCTCAGGCTCTGCACATGAGAGGAATAGATCGGGTAGATGCACAGAGCCTCTTGCCCAGAGTAGGGGAATCGAGGACCAGATGACATAGGTTTAAGGTGAGGGGGGAAAGATTTAATAGGAATCTGAGAGTCACTTTTTCATCACAAAGGGTGGTGGGTGTATGGAACGAGCTGCCACCTCAGGAGGTAGTTGAGGCTGGGACTATCACAATGTTTAAGAACGCGGGCAGGTGGGACTGGTGTAACTGGGACATGTTGGCAAGTTGGGCCATGCTGAATCACTCTATGACTCTATGACTCTATGATTGTGTGTAACTGTTGGACTGATCTGGGGCTTGAAGTTTTTGGGTAATGTTTGCCAGCCCAGACTGCACCCTAGCTTGCACGAGGAATATATGTTGTCAAGCTGGAAAGGGTACAGGGAAGATTTACTGGGATGTTGCCAGGACTTGAGGGTCTGAGCTATAGGCAGAGGTTGAGTGGTCTGGGACTCTATTCCTTGGAGCGCAGGAGGATGAGGGGTGATCTTAGAGGTGAATAAGATCTATGACTCTATAACTAAGTATAAAGGGTTATTTTCTCCATTTTCATTTGCTGCATAACCACTCTGCCTCAAACCGAGTAGTTCCATTTAGAACACTAATACTAACACTAATACTAACACTAACACAAATCGTTTGCTATGTCGCTCTTCCAGGGAGATGCTAAATGCATTTCGTTGTCTCTGTACTGTACACTGACAATGACAATTAAATTGAATCTGAATCTGAATCTGAATCTGAGGATATAGAACAACACAGCACAGGAGTCACCTATTAGCCTACAATGTCCGTGCCGAAAATGATGTCAAGACAAGCTAATCCCCTCTGCCTGCATGTGATCCATATCCATATCTGCCTTCTGCCAGCCTGTTCTAAGCACGCACCACTCAATGTTGAAAAAAACGCCCCACACATCTCCTGTGAACGTTGCCCCTCTAACCTTAATGCTCTCCAGTCTTTGACTTTCCCACCCTGGTTGAAAGGTTGTGAAAGCGCGCACCACCAGACTCAGGAACAGCTTCTTCCCCTCTGTTATCATGCATTTGAACTGTCCTTCCACAAGCTAGGGTACTGTCCGATTCACCTCTACCCCATTGTGGACATTGGACTTCCATCTTCCTTCCATCGAGGGGATTTATCGCAGTCGCTGCCTCTAAAAGGCTGGCAGCATCATCAAAGACCCACACCATCCTGGCCACACACTCATCTCCCTGCTACCTTCAGGTAGAAGGTACAGGAGCCTGAAGACTGCAACGTCCAGGTTCAGGAATAGCTACTTCCCCACAGCCATCAGGCTGTTAAACCTGGCGCGGACAAATTATTAATAACCCATTATCTGTTATTTGCACTTTACCAGTTTATTTATTCATGTGTGCATATATTTATATCATGGTATATGGACACACTGATCTGTTTTGTAGTCAATGCCTACTATGTTCTGTGTGCTGAAGCAAAGCAAGAATTTCATTGTCCTATACAGGAACACATGACAATAAACTCACTTGAACTTGAATTTGGACTTTGTCTGTGGAACTGGTGCACTACAATGCTGAGAACTATATTCTGCACTCTGTATCTTCCCCTTTGCTCTACCTGTTGTACTGGAGTTTGACCTGATTGTGTTTATGCATCTGAAGTGTTTGGACAGCGAGCAAAACCAACGCTTTTCACTGTACCTCGGTGCATGTAACTCCTCAGGCGGCAGCTTGTTCCATACACCCTCCATGTAACAATAACAAACCTATTATTACCTACAATATGTCTCCCATCATTTTAGATTTTTCTATCAGGTCTCCACTTAGCCAGCTTCCTTGTGAGCCAAAAGATGTGCGGGTTTGTAGGTTAATTGGCCCTCCTGGGATGTCAGGACTTTCATATGAAGAAAGACTAGATAGACTCGGCTTGTACTCGCTAGAGTTTAGAAGATTGAGGGGGGATCTTATAGAAACTTACAAAATTCTTAAGGGGTTGGAAAGGCTAGATGCAGGAAGATTGTTCCCGATGTTGGGGAAGTTCAGAACAAGGGGTCACACAGTTTAAGGATAAGGGGGAAATCTTATAGGACCGAGATGAGAAAAACATTTTTTACACAGAGAGTGGTGAATCTGTGGAATTCTCTGCCACAGAAGGTAGTTGAGGTCACAGTTCGTTGGCTATATTTAAGAGGGAGTTAGATGTGGCCCTTGTGGCTAAAGGGATCAGGGGGTATGGAGAGAAGGCAGGTACAGGATACTGAGTTGGATGATCAGCCATGATCATATTGAATGGCGGTGCAGGCTCGAAGGGCTGAATGGCCTCTACTCCTGCACCTATGTTTCTATGTTTCTATGTTTCCAGTGCGTAGGGAGTGGATGAGAGAGCAGGATAACATAGAACTTGTGTGAATTGATATGTTTTTATACAATAGACAATAGACAATAGGTGCAGGAGGAGGCCATTCGGCCCTTCGTGCCAGCACCGCCATTCAATGTGATCATGGCTGATCATCCCCAATCAGTGCCCCGTTCCTGCCTTCTCCCCATATCCCCGATGAACAAAATCTACTGGAACTCTCTCTTGAAAACATCCACTGCCTTCTGTGGCAAAGAATTCCACTGATTCACAACCCTCTGGGTGATATAGTTTTCCCTCATCTCAGTCCTTTTCGGGTTGTGTTCCCTTCAGACCCGAGACGCTGCCTGACCCGCGGAGTTACTTCAGCACTCTGTGAAACGTCACCTATCCATGTTCTCCACAGATGCTGCCTGACCCGCTGAGTTACTCCAGCACTCTGTGAAACATCACCTATCCATGTTCTCCACAGATGCCGATTGGTGGCCGATTGGGAAAGGGGGAGATGCAGCGAGACCTGGGTGTCATGGTACACCAGTCATTGAAGGTAGGCATGCAGGTGCAGCAGGCAGTAAAGAAAGCGAATGGTATGTTGGCTTTCATAGCAAAAGGATGTGAGTATAGGAGCAGGGAGGTTCTACTGCAGTTGTACAGGGTCTTGGTGAGACCACACCTGGAGTATTGCGTACAGTTTTGGTCTCGCAATCTGAGGAAGGACATTATTGCCGTAGAGGGAGCACAGAGAAGGTTCACCAGACTGATTCCTGGGATGTCAGGACTGTCTTATGAAGAAAGACTGGATAGACTTGGTTTATACTCTCTAGAATTTAGGAGATTGAGAGGGGATCTTATAGAAACTTACAAAATTCTTAAGGGGTTCGACAGGCTAGATGCAGGAAGATTGTTCCCGATGTTGGGGAAGTCCAGGACAAGCGGTCACAGCTTAAGGATAAGGGGGAAATCGGCTTTGCCAACCGAGATGAGAAGAACTTTTTTCACACAGAGAGTGGTGAGTCTCTCTGGAAAACTCTCTGCCACAAAGGGATAGTTGAGGCCCCCATTCATTGGCTATATTTAAGAGGGAGTTAGATGTGGCCCTTGTGGCTAAAGGGGACCCGCTGAGTATGGAGAGAAAGGCAGGTCCTCGGGATCTATGGAGCTACTGAGTTAGATGATCAGCCATGATCATATTGAATGGCGGTGCAGGTTCGAAGGGCCGAATGGCCTACTCCTGCACCTAATTTCTATGTTTCTATGTTTCTATATGCTGCCTGACCCGCTGAGTTACTCCAGAACTTTGTGTCTATCTATGGGATCTTTTGCATTCAGCATGAAAACATATTAGCCCTTGGTTGAATGTCCCTTCCCTCTGACCTAACATCATCGCCTCTGCATTGAAATTCAGCCAGGGCTCTTGTGATCAAATCTGGAATGGAAATTGATTTGAAGACAATGTTATTAAGGACATGGTGTCAGAGGTTAAATGTGCTACAATTGACAATCTTGTCATGATTGTTTAGGCTTTGCACCAGTTATTGTTAAAGCTGACAGCCTTAACAATAAGGAAAATTAGATTATTATTTTTATTACACTCTGCAGAGAAGCTCATTGCGGTGCAGAAACACTCATCTCCAAGCATTGCATCCGTGAGTCATTAACGGAACCAAGCACATCACTGAAACGCTACGAAACCTTGAAACATCCTGGATTTAGTTATTTTTAAAAAACACACACAATTAAAATAACTGGAGTTCAGGGAGATGTGTCCCACTAAATGTCGGAGAGAAATGGCCATTGGTGGATTTCCGTGACTAAATAGAAGTAATGGTAAAATTACATGGGGGAAGTAAAGGCATGTTCTCAGTAGGCACGCAATCAAGTTGGTTATCACAGAGAGGGGAATGTGAGTCAAGAGTGTTTTATTGTCATATGTTCCGGATGGGACAATGAAATTCTTACTTGCTGCAGCTCAACAGAATATGTGAATATGTAGAATATTTACTAGAATGATGCCTGGGTTTCAGCAACTAAGTTACAGAGAAAGGTTGAACAAGTTAGGGCTTTATTCTTTGGAGCGCAGAAGGTTAAGGGGGGACTTGATAGAGGTTTTTAAAATGATGAGAGGGATAGACAGAGTTGACGTGGAAAAGCTTTTCCCACTGAGGGTAGGGAAGATTCAAACAAGGGGACATGACTTCAGAATTAAGGGACTGAAGTTTAGGGGTAACATGAGAGGGAACTTCTTTACTCATAGAGTGGTAGCTGTGTGGAATGAGCTTCCAGTGAAGGTGGTGGAGGCAGGTTCGTTTTTATCATTTAAAAATAAATTGGATAGTTATATGGATAGGAAGGGAATGGAGGGTTATGGTCTGAGCGCAGGTATATGGGACTAGGGGAGATTATGTGTTCGGCACGGACTAGAAGGGTCGAGATGGCCTGTTTCCGTGCTGTAATTGTTATATGGTTATATGGTTATAGACGTGGTACATAACGGGGGAAGAGAAAGAAAAAGTTCAATAACTAACACATATAGTGCAATAATCTATATAATATTAAAACTCTGTGTGTGTGTGTGTGTGTGTGTTTCTGCCTGACTTGTGGGTGCCAGCCTTTGATTCGTTGCTACGCCAACACCAGAAGCAGAAACGCAGAGATTTTTTTCCATTTCGGTAGAGATTTCACTTTTCATTCCAAGTATCCACGCCTGATTACATTTCGTCGTGTTTATGTACACATTTTAAATAAAATCATTCTCCCCCCCCCCCCCACTCACTCATTTTGTCGCCTCCTGCTGGCCAGCGACCATAACGGCTGCTGGCGCCCGCCTCTCGCCTCAAAGACGCCATTTAAAAACAGCTGAGTGCTGGAATCTTATGTTCGGGAACGGCTTGAGTTGGAGGGCCACGTCTCTCGTGGGGGCTTCGGGTAGGGAACAGCTGCGTTGGGGGAGCAGACCAAACGCGTCTGCACTTGGTCTATAATAATATCATCTTTTGCTGCTCAGAGTTCACAGCATATTTGGTGTTGTGTTTAATAGCCTGATGGCTGTGGGGAAGGAGCTATTCCTGATCCTGGACGTTACAGTTTTCAGGCTCCTGTACCTTCTTCCCGATGGCAGCGGAGAGATGAGCGTGTGGCCAGGATGGTGTGTGGGTCTTTGATGATGCTGGCTGCATTTTTGAGACAGCGACTACGATAGATCCCTTCGACGGTGGGAGGTCAGTCAGAGCCGGCGATGGACAGGGCAGTGGTCCACAACTTTTTGCAGTCTTTTATGATCAGTTTGGAGAAGAGATTAAAGGGTGGATTGGAAGCCAAGGAGAAGTTATTAAATTGAAAATATTAAAGAATCATAAACGACGCTCAGTGGCACAAAGCAACACAGGGAGAGTTAAGATCGGCAAATGACTGACAAGGGATCAGACAGATAAACTCACAAGAGATGACACAAAGCATTATCTCGAAAGCATAATGCCTTGCCTGTATTCATCGAAAACAACTCCAAACTGTGAGAAATAACAATGCAAGAATTCAGGAGGGATATTAGATAAATTAAAATGTTAAGGATATACAATAAAGCTCAAAGGTTCTTTAGATAGATGCATAGATATATGGATGTGTGTCGGATGGAACTGCAGATGCTGGTTTAAACCAAAGATAGACACAAAAAAGCTGGAGGAACCCAGTGGGTCAGACAGCATCTCTGGAGAGAAGGAATAGCTGATGTTCTGGGTTGAGACCCTTCTTACAGACAGTAGACAAGAGGTGCAGGAGTAGGCCATTCGGCCCTTCGAGCACCACCATTCAATGTGATCATGGCTGATCATCCACAATCAGTACCCCGTTCCTGCCTTCCCCCCTTATCCCCTGACTCCGCTATCTTTAAGAGCCCGATCTAGCTCTCTCTTGAATGTATCCAGAGAACCGGCCTCCACCGCCCTCTGAGGCAGAGGATTCCACAGACTCATCACCCTCTGTGTGAAAAAGCGTTTCCTTGTCTCCGTTCTAAATGGCTTACCCCGTATTCTTAAACTGTGGCCCCTGGTTCTGGACTCCCCCAACATCGGGAACAGTTTCCTGCCTCTAGCGTGTCCAAACCCTTAATAATCTTATATGTTTCAATGAGATCCCCTCTTCTAAACTCCAGAGTGTACAAGCCCAGCCGCTCCATTCGCTCAGCATATGACAGTCCCGCCATCCCGGGAATTAACCTTGTAAACCTACGCTGGGCTCCCTCAATAGCAAGGATGTCCTTCCTCAAATTAGGGGACCACAACTGCATTCTATTAGCGGTTGTAATCAGGTTCTGCACCACCCGCCGTGATATTGTATCCTTGTTATTAAACACAGACCAGAAACTTGGTTTATCCAAGATGCTTCATCAATTGAATTGTTTGAGAAGGAACTGCAGATGCTGGAACAATCGAAGGTAGACAAAGATGCAGGAGAAACTCAGCGGGTGAGGCAATATCTATGGAGCAAAGGAATCGTCCACGTTTCGGGTCGAGACCCTTCTTCAGACTGCTAAGTATGTTTTGCAACATATGAGGAATTTGATTCCAATAAAAAGCAACAAGACACACAAATACGTTTCAACATGAACACCCACCACAGTGACTCCTACTTCACCCATTCCTTCGCTCCATTGATGCTGCCTCACCCGCTGAGTTTCTCCAGCATTTTTGTCTGCCTTTCATCAATTGAACTGGTGTCTTCTGTTCATTCGTACAACTTCAGGATGTGCATTCTTCTTCCGTGTCCTAAAGGGCCTGTCCCACTGCTGCGACCTAATTGGCGAGTTTGGAAGATTTTGCCCTCGACTCGTACTCGCAGCATGGTCGACACGAGGTCCTAGGAGGTCTTCGTAACTCTCCTTCATGCTCGAGGGTAGTCCCCGCGTACTCGAGGCCTCAGCTGGGTTACGGCGTATTTTTCAACATGCTGAAAAATGCCCGCGAGTAAGAAAAGGTTGCCATGGAAAAAATCGATACTTTTTTTACTCGTAGGTTTAGTCAAAGTAGGTCGTAGTAGGTCGGCATGTTAGTCGTAGGTAATCGAGGGTAGTCGAAGGTAATCGTAGATAGTCTTCAACATAGTCGAAGGAGGTCGGCTTCACTCTCCACTATTCGGTGTCCAATTTTCCAGAAGTTAGTCGAAGCTAGTCTTCAACATAGTTGAAGGAGGTCTTCAACATGACACTTTTTCAAACTCTCCTAAACTCTTCTAAAGTCTCCAATTAGGTCGCCGCAGTGGGACAGCCCCTTTATGCTATGTAGTGGCTCGCCACTGCTGTACACATCGTTGAGCTATTGGAGTGTTACGTGCAAGGTCTGCAGTGGTGCATGGATGATCCAGCAATGAGCATTGCAGTGGGTGTTGCATTGTCTGGGTCTGTGTGTGCCACAGTCACAGGTTGTTGTGCCCTTGATGGAGCCCATTTGTGGATTGTCACCCTTGACTGCCCGACCCCGGTTTGCAGTCGGTTGAGACTGAGGATGTGCATTGAAGTGGCCAGACTTGGAGTTGCCGCCTCTAGGAACACCATTGTCGTTCTAGTTTCCATTCTATTGCTGCAGAAATGAATCATAGCACTTGGCAATTTACCACCTGAAAATTGGATAAGGGAACGTGCTGAGTCAGTTGGTTTTAATGTTCACTAGCATAGTTTTTATTTGCATTGTCGTCCACAATTTGATCACAAAATGTGCCTGTACTTGCATTTAGTGCAGTTTCGCTTAGTTTAGAGATACAGCGCGGAAACAGGCCCTTCGGTCCACCGTGTCCGCGTCGACAAGCGATCCCCGCACACTAACACTACCCCACACACACTCGGGACAATTTACATTTGTACCAAGCCAATTAGGCAACAAACCTGTACGTCTTTGGAGCGTGGGAGGAAACCGAAAATCTCAGAGAAAACCAACGTGGTCACGGGGAGAATGTGCAGGCAGCACCCGTAGTCAGGATCGAACACGGGTGTCTGGAGCTACAAGCGCTGTAAGGCAGCAACTCTACCGCTGCGCCACCGTGCCATCCTGTGTATGAGTGTGAGCTGAGAATTGCCAGTCAAGTATATTCGACAGTTCAGTTTATTGTCATATGTACCGAGGTACAGTGAAAAGCTTTTGTTGCATGCTATCCAGTCAATACCTATTTACAATCAAGTCATTTACTGTGTGTGTATATATATATATATATATACATGATGTGGGAATAACGTTTAGTGCAAGGTAAAGCCAGCAGATTCCGATCAAGTATAGTCCGAGGGTCACCAATGAACGAGGTAGATAGTCGTTCAGGACTGCTCTATAATTCTGGAATATAAAAATTGCCATGAACTAGGTTTACGCTTATAAGGTTTTGAAGAAGGGTCTCGACCCGAAACGTCACCCATTCCTTCAGTCCATAGATGCTGCCTGTCCCGCTGAGTTTCTCCAGCATTTTTATCTACATCAGAACAAATATGATCAATTTAAGGACTTTCAGATACAACATGAAGTGAAAAGGGTCTCGACCAGAAACGTCACCCATTCCTTCTCTCCAGAGATGCTGCCTGTCCCGCTGAGTTACTCCAGCATTTTGTGTCTATCTTCGGTTTAAACCAGCATCTGCAGTTCCTTCTCACACAACCTTCTGAGTGTATCTGACACTGTCTTGTTTTTGGTTTTCAGATTCTAAAAATTCTATATTTCCTACTAAATAAGTGGAAATGATGAAGAAAAAAGGGTATTTGCCAGTTATATTTGTATATTGTAGTCAGTCTCTGAGCAAATTGAATGGAAAATTACATTCAAAAGCTTTTAAAATATCCGTTCACAGCTTTCTGGTTGAATGCACTGTTGTTTGCTAAAAATGATCATGGAATTTAGTCACAGATGAGATCTGGTGCAATCCAATATTTTCATAATCCTTTGGATAAAGGTTTGATTTAGTCTAGTTTAGTTTAGTTTAGAGATACAGCGCGGAAACAGGCCTTGCAGCCCAGCGAGTCCGCGCCGACCAGCGATCCCCGCACACTAACACTGTCCTAATTTGAGGAAGGACATTCTTGCTATTGAGGGAGTGCAGCGTAGGTTTACCAGGTTAATTCCCGGGATGGCGGGACTGTCATATGCTGAGAGAATGGAGCGGCTGGGCTTGTACACTCTGGAGTTTAGAAGGATGAGAGGGCATCTCATTGAAACATATAAGATTATTAAGGGATTGGACACGCTAGAGGCAGGAAACATGTTCCCGATGTTGGGGGAGTCCAGAACCAGGGGCCACACACACAGTTTAAGAATAAGGGGTAAGCCATTTAGAACAGAGACGAGGAAACACTTTTTCCCACAGCGAGTTGTGAGTTTGTGAAAATTCTCTGCCTCAGAGGGCGGTGGAGGCTGGTTCTCTGGATGCTTTCAAGAGAGAGCTGGATAGGGCTCTTAAAGATAGCGGAGTCCGGGGATATGGGGAGAAGGCAGGAACTGGGTACTGATTGGCCGTGATCACATTGAATGGCGGTGCTGGCTCGAAGGGCCGAATGGCCTACTCCTGCACCCATTGTCTATTGTCTATTGTCCATTGTCGATTGTCTACATACACTAGGGGAAAATTTATTTTAAACATTTAAACATTTACAACAAGCCTCCAAACCTGTACGTCTTTGGGGTGTGGGAGGAAACCGAAGATCTCGTCGCTAAACCACGCAGGTCACGGGGAGAACGTACAAACTCCGCACAGACAGCACCCGTAGCCAGGATCGAAGCCGGGTCTCTGGCGCTGAAGGGCGGAAACTCTACTGCTGCACCACCATGCTGCCCTGGTAGAAACATCCATATGATAAACAGTATTGGAACCTCATCAATTGCATGCAATTGAGGTCAATTAACAGAAACTCAGACAGGTGATTAATTGGTAAAAAGCGAACTTCTCGACCTCTGCATCAAACTTTGATTAGAGCCAGTTTATTAACTGGAATGTGTAATTGCAAAGAGAGCAGGGGACTATTTTATGACTGACTTATTTCTTTCAACCTTTGATTTTTGGTGCTAATATATAATGTTCCCCAAAGATCGCCGATGACTTCATTTTTTATAATTTGATTTTAAAGCCATCACTGTATAAAAAAGAAATCAATAAGTTAATTTTCATCTGAAAATAAAGCTTGCCCTCTTCTGAAGATTAAATATCCCAAAGGAAGTTACTGTTGGCATCGTGTTGGCGCAGCGGTAGAGTTGCTGCCGGTGGAGTCGGCACCAGAGACCCGGGTTCGATCCTGACCACGGGTGTTTGACTGTACTCGCTAGAATTTAGAAGATTGAGGGGGGATCTTATAGAAACTTACAAAATTCTTAAGGGGATGGACAGGCTAGATGCAGGAAGATTGTTCCCGATGTTGGGGAAGTCCAGAACAAGGGGCCACACAGTTTAAGGATAAGGGGGAAATCTTTTAGGACGGAGATGAGAAAAACATTTTTCACACAGAGAGTGGTGACTCTGTGGAACTCTCTGCCACAGAAGGTAGTTGAGGCCACAGTTCATTGGCTATATTTAAGAGGGAGTTAGATGTGGCCCTTGTGGCTAAGGGGATCATGGGGTATGAAGAGAAGGCAGGTACAGGATACTGAGTTGGATGATCAGCCATGATCATATTCAATGGCGGTGCAGGCTCGAAGGGCCGAATGGCCTCTACTCCTGCAACTATTTTTTATGTTTCTATGTTTCTATGACATGTGGGCAAGTTGGGCTGTTTCCACACTCTATGGATCTATGACATTTGGCCAGGCACATGGATAGGACAGGTTTTGGATGGATATGGGCCAAACGCGGGCAGGTGGGACAAGTGTAGATGGGACATGTTGGTTGGCATGGGCAAGTTGGGCTGAAGGGCCTGTTTCCACACTATGACTGTGATAGTTCTGCAAAGCTGCCTTATATCACAGAAGGAGGTGGTTACGAAAATCAGCAGAACACCTAAGGTGCAACTGCCCAGATCGCTAATGGATGCAGGTTTGCAGGATAATTAATAGGCTGGCGATTTCCTCTTGTGAGCAGGAGTGTGATAACACACAACTAGTGTGAGTGGGCGATCGATGGCTAATGCGGGCTGAAGGGCTTGTGTCTGTGTCGTATCGTTCGTTCAAGCAATCGATTAATTCATCCATCCATCAGTGGAGCACAAACACGTGCTCACCTGGCACAGGTAAACAACTCCAGGTGAATGTCAATAGACAATAGACAATAGGTGCAGGAGTAGGCCATTTGGCCCTTCGAGCCAGCACCGCCATTCAATGTGATCATGGCTGAACATCCCCAATCAGTACCCCGTTCCTGCCTTCTCCCCATATCCCCTGACTCCTCTATTTTTTACAACCCTACCTAGCTCTCTCTTGAAAGCATCCAGAGAACCGGCCTCCACCGCCCTCTGAGGCAGAGAATTCTCGCGGAGAGCTCGTGTATGGACCAGAGAGAGATCTGCTGTTCAACGTTTGACTTCATGGGATGTTCTGAAGAAGGGTGCTGACCTACAAGTTATCGCACGTTGGTTCTGAAGACGTATGGAACCCAAATACTTCAAAAATTAAAACATTAGGGTGCTGCGGTAGAGTTGCTACCTCACAGCGCCAGAGACCCAGGTTCGATCCTGTCTACGGGTGCTGTGTGTATGAAGTTTGTACGCTCTCCTTGTGACCATGTGGGTTTTCTCCGGGTGCTCTGGTTTCGATCTACACTCCATATAATATCATAGCGCCATATGGTCATAAGGAATAGGAGGAGCAGAATTAGGCCATTCGGCCCATCATCCACTCCGCCATTCAATCATGGCTGATCTATCTCTCCCTCCTAACCGCTCTATGAATCCATGCATCTGTACACTGTAAATTGTAAATTGTAATCACGTATTGTAATTGTAAACATGTGTTGCCCAGAGTCGGGGAATCGAGGACCAGAGGACATAGGTTTAAGGTGAAGGGGAAATGATTTAATAGGAATCCGAGGGGTAACCCTTTTCACACAGAGGGTGGTGGGTGTATGGAACGAGGGCTCCATAGACTCTCACAGTGTGGAAACATGCCCTTCGGCCCAACTTGCCCTCACCGGCCAACATGTCCTATTTTAATGTTGGGCTTGTGTTCTGGAATTCCGAACGCATCTCATGTAATTATCTTTGTGCAGTCATCTTACATTTAATGACCTATTCATCCATAAAATGAATATCCTGTAGTGGCTTGCCCCCCCCCCCCCCCCCCCCCCCCCCTCCCACCCCCACATCGATGCGGTTTAAAAATAGAGGAGCCAGTGGCAATAGTCTCGACATCAGCCTGATCTCGGTGGACAGGTTTACATGCAATTTAATTTAATTCCTCCCCTTCTCTAAGCCTCTCTGTCTAATCCGCGATTATTCCTCATTTTACTGCATCGGCTTTTGAACACTGCCTCTGTGTGTGTGTGTGTGGGTGTGCGAGCGGGTGTGTGTGTGTGAGTGGGTGTTTGAAGAACTGGGTGATATTTGTCTGTCGTGTGTCCGGGTTTTATTTTTATTTTTTCCTCCTCCTTCTCCTTCTCCTTCGCTCATCCTGTTCCCCTCCGTCTGGGGCATCTCGCATCATCCATCTCAGTTGGGGCGCCAGAGGTGGGTAAGTACGTCACGGCCCCTCCCTCCCTCCCACCGCTGCGGGGATTGTCATTGCTGGTGGGAGTCTAAAATAGATGACCCACTTTGAAAGGCAACGACTTTAACGTGCATGAGTTACGACACAAGTCTTCGTCGGCAAGCCTGGTCTTCACAGCTCACCTTTAAATGTGTCTATTGATTGCACATGGGCTTAGAAACAAGCTTGGTCATGTTATTATTATCAGCGGCTGAGCAGCCCACAGTTTTGATGTAACTACGTTAAATGGTTTCAAGCTTTGACCCCCTAATTTGAGTTTGGTGTCATCTATCATTGTCACTTGTACCGAGGGTGCAGTGAAAATCTTCGTTTTTCCTTCGTTTCAGCAATGCATTGCAGAAACTGGCCCTTCAGCCCACCAAGCCCGCGTTGACCAGAGATTCCCCCTCCCCCCCCCCTCGTACCCTAACACTATCCTACACGCACGAGGGGGAATTTTACAATTTACAGAAGCCAATAAACCTACAAACCCGCACCCACGTCTTTGGAGTGTGGGAGGAAACCGGGGCTTCTGGAGGCAACCCCCGTGGTCACGGGGAGAAGTCAAGTCAAGTCAAGTTATTTGTCACATACACATATGAGATGTGCAGTGAAATGAAAGTGGCAAACTCCGTAGAGAACGACGTGCAAACTCCGTAGAGATGGCACCCGTAGTTAGGATCGAACCTGGGTCCCTGGCGTTGTGGGGCAGCAATCCTACTGCTGTGCCACCGTGCCAGCCCCGATGTTTGCTAGCGTGCTATCCAGTGAAAGAAGAGACTAAACGTCAATACAAGATGAGGGGTTAATGGGCACAAATTCTAGAGCCGGATATAACATTGGAGTCCAATTACAGATAGTACAAAGGTGTCCAATACAGTAGATGGCAGGTCCAGACCACTCTTTGGCCGATGAGAGGACGGTTCAGTTGCCTGATAACAGCTGGGAAGAAACTGTCCCTGAATCCGGAGGTGTGCGTTTTCACACTTCTGTGCCTCTTGCCTGATGGCAGATTGGAGGAGAAGGAGTGACTGGGGTGAGACTGGTCCTTGATTAGTTATACACCAGCTAACTTTCCAAAGCAAACATCCTCCAATACACAAGGGTGAGTAAAGCCGAGATGGGACTGAAGTGGAACTTCAACATGATGTCAATATCCAACTCCAAACGCAGGCAGGTGGGACTAGTGTAGATGGGACATACAAAATTCTTAAGGGGTTGGACTGGCTAGATGCAGGAAGATTGTTCCCGATGTTGGGGAAGTCCAAAACAAGGGGTCACAGTTGAAGGATAAGAGGGAAATCTTTTAGGACCAAGATGAGGAAAAAAATTTTCACACAGAGAGTGGTGAATCTTTGGAATTCTCTCCTGCAGAAGGTAGTTGAGGCCACAATCATTGGCTATATTTAAGAGGGAGTTAGATGTGGCCCTTGAGGCTAAAGGGATCAGGGGGTATGGAGAGAAGGCAGGTACAGGATACTGAGTTGGATGATCAGCCATGATCATATTGAATGGCGGTGCAGGCTCGAAGGGCCGAATGGCCTCTACTCCTGCACCTATTTTCTATGTTTCTATGTTTCTATGATTCTATGACATGTGGGCAAGTTGGGCTGTTTCCACTCTCTATGGATCTATGACATTTCGCCAGGCACATGGATAGGACAGGTTTTGGATGGATATGGGCCAAACGCGGGCAGGTGGGACAAGTGTAGATGGGACCCCAATTTTGTTAGTCCTTGCTGTCTGTCTGCTCCCATCCCCCAGCCTTCGGGCTCCTCCTCCTTTTTCCTTTCTTGTCCCCGCCCACCCCCGCCCCCGATCAGTCTTAAGAAGGGTTTCGGCCCGAAACGTTGCCTATTTCCTTCGCTCCATAGATGCGGCTGCACCCGCTGAGTTTCTCCAGCTTTTTTGTGTAACCGTAGATGGGACATGTTGGTCGGCGTGGGCAAGTTGGGCCGAAGGGCCTGTTTCCATACTTTGACTGTGATAATTCTGCAAAGCTGCCTTATATCACAGAAGGAGGTGGTTATGAAAATCAGCAGAACACCTAAGGTGCAACTGCTTTTTGAAACATTAATATTGGCTCATAGAATTGACTGTGTATAATTTAATTAAAATATGGCCTGTGATATTCATAGTGTCACGCACCATGCACTCGGAGCGGTGTAGATGTGGTGGGATTGATGTGAAAAGGTTTTATGATCTTGGCACGGCAGGTTCAGAGCACAATATTAATGCGTTCATTTTCCAGGCAGGATTACCTGATGTCGGCTATTCCATATTTATATTGTTTAGCATCACAATGGAGCTACTGTTGGGCAATCAACCTCAATCATCAGCAATTGAAACATTTCACTGTTTGGGTTGTTAAAAAACAGCGGTCCTTTTCAGAGGTGTAATTACTACTGAGATGTCTGGGTCTGGGCTACAGGGAGAGGTTGAGCAGGCTTGGGACTCTATTCCTCGTAGCACAGGAGGATGAGGGCGCGATCTTGTAGAGGTGTACAAGATCATGAGAGGAATAGATCGGGTAGATGCACAGAGTCTCTTGCCCCAGAGTAGGGGAATCTTATAGAAACTTACAAAATTCTTAAGGGGTTGGACAGGCTAGATGCAAGAAGATTGCTCCCGATGTTGGGGAAGTCCAGGACAAGGGGTCACAGCTTAAGGATAAGGGGGAAATCCTTTAACACTGAGATGAGAAGAACTTTTTTCACACAGAGAGTGGTGAATCTCTGGAACTCTCCGCCACAGAGGGTAGTCGAGGCCAGTTCATTGGCTATATTTAAGAGGGAGTTAGATGTGGCCCTTGTGGCTAAGGGGATCAGAGGGTATGGAGAGAAGGCAGGTACGGGATACTGAGTTGCATGATCAGCCATGATCATATTGAATGGCGGTGCAGGCTCGAAGGGCCGAATGGCCTACTCCTGCACCTAATTTCTATGTTTCTATGTTTCTATGTTGAGGACCAGAGGACAGGGGTTCAAGGTGAAGGGGAAAAGATTTAATAGGAATCTGAGGGGTAACATTTCCACACAGAGGGTGGTGGGTGTATGGAACGAGCTGCCAGAGGAGGTAGTTGAGGCAGGGACTATCCCAACGTTTAAGAAACAGTGAGACAGGTACATGGATAGGACAGGTTTGGAGGGATTTGGACCAAACGCAGGCAGGTGGGACGTGTGTAGCTGAGACATCCACAGAGCGCAGAGTATTATTGGGACACCGCTACCAGCCTTGGAGGGCATCTATCACACACGGTGCCTCAGGAAGGCCGTCAGCATCCATAAAGACTCCTCACACCCCTGTAACGGACTGTTTGAACTACTTCCCTCCGGCAGACGTTACAAGGCCATCTACGCCCGAACCTCCAGACTCAGGAAGAGCTTCATTCCCAGAGCTATAGCGGCTCTGAACCGGCCCTGCTGAGTGCCCCCCACCCTCCCCTGGACTGTCTCCCTCGGATGATCATGTTGCACAGATACATCTGCACTTTAGTCTGAACTGTTTTGACTGTTTTACTGTTGTAATGTTCTTTGTACAAACCATGTTCTCGGGATATCTAAATCTAAATTGTATTAGTTATTTAAGTTATGACATCGGATGGAAGCTGCATACCAAATCTTGTTGCGCTTATGCAATGACAATAAAATATATTATTATTATTATTACACTGTCCAACCCCTTAAATTCTTAAGGGGTTGGACAGGCTAGATGCAGTAAGATTGTTCCCGATGTTGGGGAAGTCCAGGACAAGGGGTCACAGCTTAAGGATAAAGGGGAAATCCTTTAAAACCGAGATGAGAAGAACTTTTTTCACACAGAGAGTGGTGAATCTCTGGAACTCTCTGCCGCAGAGGGTAGTTGAGGCCAGTTCATTGGCTATGTTTAAGAGGGAGTTAGATGTGGCCCTTGTGGCTAAGGGGATCAGAGGGTATGGAGAGAAGGCAGGTACGGGATACTGAGTTGGATGATCAGCCATGATCATATTGAATGGCGGTGCAGGCTCGAAGGGCCGAATGGCCTACTCCTGCACCTAATTTCTATGTTTCTATGTTTCTATGTTGGCCGGTGTGGGCAAGATGGGCCGAAGGGCCTGTTTCTACACTGTATCACTCTATGACTCTATGACTGTGTGTGTAACTGTTTGATTCATCTGGCTCTTGAGGTTTTTGGGGAATGTTTGCCAGCCCTGACCGACTAACTGCAATCCTTGACGTCAGTCATTGGCCGGGTTGGCACGGACTCGGTGGGCCGAAGGGCCTGTTTCCACGTTGTACATCTAAACTACACTCCGCTGGTTGAGTGTTGAATCGTTTAGAGATATAATGTGGCGTTATAGAGATACGATCCAACACTTTGTGTCTATCTTTGGAGATCTGAATTTCCTTCCTACACGTAGAAACATAGAAAATAGGTGCAGGAGTAGAGGCCATTCGGCCCTTCGAGCCTGCACCGCCATTCAATATGATCATGACTGATCATCCAATTCAGTATCCTGTACCTGCCTCTCCATACCCCCTGATCCCTTTAGCCACAAGGGCCACATCTAACTCCCTCTTAAATATAGCCAATGGACTGTGTGGCCTCAACTACGCATTAAATACTGGACACCAGACTGGGCAAGGATGCTGACTTGTCCTTCAAGGAAGAGGATCCACTCGGATAAACTGACCGCCTACTGATTTTTGACATCAGCTGTCCACCATTTTGGGAATCATTTCACTCCTGTTCTTTCTCGTCTCCTCCGCCACAGGCCCTGTCAACTGGCGTTTAGTTTGTTCCACGGGAAAGTCCTTATTTAATATGTCAGAGTTATTTTTTTTTGTATTTGAAGAAATCTTGCTGGGGGTGATCAAACATGACGGGAGGAAACGCAGAAATCTGGCGTGAGTTGATCTAATACACTCAGCAGAAGGCAAGGCGATCTGACTACAGGCTGGAAGTTAATGTCAGATGCTGGTGAAGGGAAGCAGAGGCCAGGCACACTCTGCCAAAGACAGTTAAAACAATCAAACATAAACAGACACACAAGGGTCTGTTGGGGAAGTCCAGGACAAGGGGTCACAGCTTAAGGATAAGGGGGAAATCCTTTAAAACCGAGATGAGAAGAACTTTTTTCACACAGAGAGTGGTGAATCTCTGGAACTCTCTGCCACAGAGGGTAGTTGAGGCCACAGTTCATTGGCTATATTTAAGAAAGAGTTAGATGTGGCCCTTGTCGCTAAGGGGATCAGGGGGTAGGGAGAGAAGGCAGGGATGGGATACTGAGTTGGATGATCAGCCATGATCATATTGAATGGCGGTGCAGGCTCGAAGGGCCGAATGGCCTCTACTCCTGCACCTAATTTCTATGTTTCTATGTTTCTATGTCTGAAGGAGGGTCCCAACCCAAAATGTGTCGGCTTTGATCTGTTGTATCCTTTCATCCGTTTGTTCTATGTGCCATTTCATATCTCTCGTTTCCCTCTTCCCTGACTCTCATTATAATGAAGGGTCCCAACCTGAAACGTCACCCATCCATGTTCTCCACAGATGCTGCCTGACCCGCTGAGTTACTCCAGCACTCTGTGAAACGTCACCTATCCATGTTCTCCACAGATGCTGCCTGACCCGCTGAGTTACTCCAGCACTCTGTGAAACGTCACCTATCCGTGTTCTCCAGTGATGCTGCCTGACCCGCTGAGTTATGGTGCAGCAGCATCTATGGAGCTAAGGAAATAGGCAACTTTTCGGGCCGAAATCCTTCTGGAAATAGGCAACGTTTCGGGCCGAAACCCTTACGGGTTTCGGCCCGAAACGTTGCCTATTTCCTTAGCTCCATAGGTGCTGCCTGACCCGCTGCTGCCTGACCCGCTGAGTTACTCCAGCACTCTGTGAAACGTCACCTATCCATGTTCTCCACAGATGCTGTCTGACCCGCTGAGTTATGGTGCAGCAGCATCTATGGAGCTAAGGAAATAGGCAACTTTTCGGGCCGAAATCCTTCTGGAAATAGGCAATGCTGCCTGACCCGCTGAGTTACTCCAGCACTCTGTGAAACGTCACCTATCCATGTTCTCCACAGATGCTGCCTGACCCACTGAGTTACTCCAGCACTTTTTGTTTTACAAAATATAAGTAGACACGGGCTGTTTAGTCGCTTTGAGGGGGTTTAAAATCTAAGGTCCAAAGAAATCTTTTTAGAGGAGATGATGAGAGAATGTTATTCATGTTATTCCCTTTAACATGTATCTGTATCGACGGCTCGATTGTAATCAACGTATTGTCTTTCCGCTGACTGGTTAGCACGCAACTAAGCTTTTCACTGTACCTCGGTACACGTGACAATAAACTAATCTCCTAAAATGGGAATATCTACAACGAGAGCTGCCAGAGGAGGTAGTTGAGGCAGGTTCTATCACAATGTTTAAGAAACATTTAAACAGTAGGACAGGTGCATGGATAGGATATCTTTCATTCATTTGTTCTATATCTCTCCACATCACTGTCTATATCTCTCGTTTCCCTATCTCCAGACCAGTCTGAAGAAGGGTCTCGTCTCAAAACGTCAACTGTTCCTTCTCTCCAGAGATGCTGCCTGTCCCACTGAGTCACTCCAGCATTTTGTGTCTATCCTTATTGCAGAAGGGGCATGTTGATCAGTGTGGGCAGGTTGGAACAAAGGGCCAGTTTCCACACTGTATGACTCCGTGACTCCACAACTTCACGTCGCAGAGACCTCTGGACTTTAGCGTAGGGTACCCGACAGAAAGCTCAGGCTATTGAGTATAGAAGTTGGGATGTAATGTTAAAATTGTACAAGGCATTGGTGAGGCCAATTCTGGAGTATGGTGTACAATTTTGGTCGCCTAATTATAGGAAGGATGTCAACAAAATAGAGAGAGTACAGAGGAGATTTACTAGAATGTTGCCTGGGTTTCAACAACTAAGTTACAGAGAAAGGTTGAATAAGTTAGGGCTTTATTCTTTGGAGCGCAGAAGGGGATTTGATAGGGGTTTTTAAAATGATGAGAGGGATAGACAGAGTTGACGTGGAAAAGCTTTTCCCACTGAGAGTAGGGAAGATTCAAACAAGGGGACATGACTTGAGAATTAAGGGACTGAAGTTTAGGGGTAACATGAGGGGGAACTTCTTTACTCAGAGAGTGGTGGCTGTGTGGAATGAGCTTCCAGTGAAGGTGGTGGAGGCAGGTTCGTTTTTATCATTTAAAAATAAATTGGATAGTTATATGGACGGGAAGGGAATGGAGGGTTATGGTCTGAGCGCAGGTATATGGGACTAGGGGAGATTATGTGTTCGGCACGGACTAGAAGGGTCGAGATGGCCTGTTTCCGTGCTGTAAATTGTTATATGGTTATATGGTTTAATGATACCTTCATTTGTTGGGACGATACTGCACCGCAGTCCTTGCGGAATCCGGAATTTTTGTTTTGTTGCCGCATTTTTTGAAATGTCCAACATTTTTTGGCGACACTGATATGAGTCGGGAGTCGCCGAGAAAAATCGCCAGGTGGGACAGGCCCTTAAAACCGATAATCTTAGTTGAAGGAACCAGAAGGATGACCAGTGTGTTGAAAGGAAACGCATGGTTTGTGAAAAAGAAGTCACTCCTATTTACACTACCAAGTATAGACCATAATTACTCTGCCTCTGAGACAAAATCTCGGTAAAAGTAAATAAAGTGATTTATTAGTAGATCCTTTACAGGGAGAGGCAGGGCAGACTTGGATTGTTGTCTCTGGAATGCCAGAGGCTGAGGAAGACCTGATAGAAGTCTTGAGAGGTGTAGACAAGGTAGACAGTCAGAACATTTTTCCCAAGCATGGAAATATCAAAAACTAGATGTCACAGTCTGCCCTCTCCTCATTCTCATCCACTTCACCTCCCAGTACTTTTCCACCGGTTCCTCCTTCTCCTCACCTGCCTGCCTGCCACTCCCCTCTCATCAGCCCAACTCTCCTCACCTGTTGCAC
This sequence comes from Leucoraja erinaceus, assembly GCF_028641065.1. NCBI lineage: Eukaryota > Metazoa > Chordata > Chondrichthyes > Rajiformes > Rajidae > Leucoraja > Leucoraja erinaceus. The sequence continues at coordinate 57,053,454 of NC_073387.1, read as the reverse complement.
TCAGTTGCCTCTGATCACCAATTAACCCGGTATATAGGCTCTCCTCACCATTCACACAGTGCCAGATTGTTCTCAGCATTCATGCAAGACTCTCCAGCGATTTCCCGACTGCCTACACGGATTCGAACCTGCCTGCCCCTGACCATTCCGTCCTTTCGTCTGTCCCTCGCTGGTTTGTTTGCATCGTGTGTTGGATCTCCTGGTTACCGGACCTTCCGCTACCCCGACTACGTCTCCTGCCTGCCCCTCTTCGGAACCCTCGCTCAATCCTGAGCCTCTGTGTGAGTACGGTGTACCCATTCCTGTGTTACTACTCTGTGCTGCTATTGGGTCCAAGCTATACCCGTTACACTAGAGGGCATCGCTTTAAGATGAGAGAAGCAAAGTTCAAAGGAGATATGCGGGAGCAAGTTTTTGTTTACACAGAGGGCGGTGGGTGCCTGGAACGTGCTGCCAGGGGTGGTGGTGGAGGCACATACGATAGTGGTGTTTGAGACTTTTGGATAGACGCATTGGTACGCGGGGAATGGGAGGGATATGGACCACGTGCAGGCAGATAAGAGTTGGACCTGGCATTGTGTTCGGCACAGACTTTGTGGGCTGAATGGCCTTATGTTCTGTATTCCACATTCTAAAAGATATATAGATATGCCTTTTGGAGAATGGGGAAGAATTGATAAATCTTCCATCTTTCCCTCTGCCTCTCCCACATCACAGCTGCTTGGGACATGGATTCATTGCATTGGTTAACATCTGCATCTTATGTCTGAAGAATAAGTGTTTGGAGCAGAATTGGGCCATTCTGCCCACCATGTCTACTCCGCCATTCAACCACGCCTGATCTATCTCACCCTCTCAACCCCATTCTCCTGCCTTCTCCCCATAACCCCTGACACCCGTACTAATCAAGAATCTGTCTATCTCTGCCTTAAATATATCCACTGACTTGTGGCCTCCACAGCCTTCTGTGGCAAAGAGTTCCACAGATTCACCTCCCTCTGACAAACGAAATTCCTCCTCATCTCCTTCCTAAAAGAACGTCCCCTCCGGTGTAAACCAGCATCTGCAGTTCTCTCCCTACACATACTTTTTTAATGTCCTGCAAATTACCTTATTTTTTTTTTTTATTCAAATCGTTTGCTATGTCGCTCTTCAAGGGAGATGCTAAATGCATTTCGTTGTCTCTGTACTGTACACTGACAATGACAATTAAAATTGAATCTGAATCTGAGTTTCAACGTTACGAGGGGCTTTCCTCACCAGCGTAGAGGGAGAGAGAGATAACTCGGTCTGCTTTGACTTTGAAGTTTGCAGAAAGGTTTTGCCCTTTGTTCTGGAGTGGGGAAGAAATGAAAGGCATTGACATCCCCGCAAATCACCTATCGCCAGAGGACCAGCCGCTGTTTGTGTAATTGAATGAATGGTAATTTCATTTATTGGGAGGTAGTCACGGCACATTCATTGTGCCAAACCCAGTGGGAACCTAAATTGAGTTCACGGCGGGCGGCATGACCTGAATGTAATTTGTTTAACACTATTTACCCAGAGTAAGATACAACACTTCTTGTCTGCCTGTGTGCGTTGGAACAGAGACATCGTTCCATCCTGTGCACTTGAGTCCGACTAAAGTACTTCAGAGTTCAAAGGTTGCATGGATTTGCGGATTAGACTAATAAAACAGTATTGACTGCTCCAATTCATCGCAAATCCCTGGTAGTCTGTGCACTGCTTAAATGGTGAGAGGCTGAGGGGAAACTCGCACCACTAGAGGTAAACAACAAGCAGTCTGGGACCATCCACACTAGACCTAAACGGACGTGACTATTGATTGGGGCGGCCTTCAGCAGACGAGAATAATTATTTGATTGTCTGTGATGTGTTATTTATCAAGTAGGCAAATGTCATGTTTTAATGGTACACAAAAATGCTGGTGAATCTCAGCGGGTGCAGCAGCATCTATGGAGCGAAGGAAATAGGCGATGTTTCGGGCCGAAACCCTTCTTCAGACTTTTTTAATGTCCTGCGAATTACCTCCTCTCAAGTACTGTCATGCTCTTCGTAGCCTCAGAGGGCGGTGGAGGCCGGTTCTCTGGATGCTTTCAAGAGAGAGCTAGATAGGGCTCTTAAAGATAGCGGAGTCAGGGGATATGGAGAGAAGGCAGGAACGGGGTACTGATTGGGGATGATCAGCCATGATCACATTGAATGGCGGTGCTGGCTCGAAAGGGCCAAATGGCCTCTACTCCTGCACCTATTGTCTATTGTCTAAATTCTCAGAGGACCTGTTGCGGGGTTAATTCTGCGATCCCTGCCTCCAATATTTTGTTCTCTGATGGATCAAGATGCTCGCTGTTGATGTTAGTGGAGCGTTTGAGAAGCACAGAAATAGTATTTCATTGTGCATCGGTGTCCAGATGGATTCCATTGAATGTCAACGTTAATGATGCAGCTGGGAGCGCGTGTATAAATGGGCCAACAACACAGCAACATCATTAGAGTTTTCCCTTTGATTAAACCACAACCTAAACAGCAAACCTCCTCGTCATTCTAAAATACAAAACTGTACAAAAATACAAATATTTTAAAAATTATTTGACGAGATTTTTTTTTTCTCACCTCTGCAAAAACAGCGACTGATCAAAAACAAACTCCCGCCCGCTCTGACAACTACGCTATGTTGCTGATCTGAAGGGTTTAATTTCCAGAGAACCCTCTGATCAAATGTTGCTCTCCACAGATGCTGCCTGACCCGCTGAGTTACTCCAGCACTCTGTGAAACGTCACCTATCCATGTTCTCCACAGATGCTGCCTGACCCGCTGAGTTACTCCAGCACTCTGTGAAACGTCACCTATCCATGTTCTCCACAGATGCTGCCTGACCCACTGAGTTATGGTGCAGCAGCATCTATGGAGCGAAGGAAATGGGCAACGTTTCGGGCCGAAACCCTTTTGGAAATAGGCAACGTTTTGGGCCGAAACCCGGAAGGGTTTCGACCCGAAACGTTACGGGCCGAAACCCTTTTGGAAATAGGCAACGTTTCGGGCTGCACCCGCTGAGTTACTCCAGCACTCTGTGAAACGTCACCTATCCATGTTCTCCACAGATGCTGCCTGACCCGCTGAGTTACTCCAGCACTCTGTGAAACGTCACCTATCCACGTTCTCCACAGATGTTGAGTTTGGTCACCTCTTCTCCTCTCTCCCCTCTCCCATCGGGCAACAGGTATAGTGCAAGTCCAATAAAAGTCTGACTAAAGATAGTCTGCGGGTCACCAGTGTAATCAAGGACCAGTCTCACCCCAGTCACTCCATCTTCTCCCCTCTCCCATCAGGCAAAAGGCACAACTCTTTGGGCGACTACTCACCACCAAACGGGCGTCATGTGGACCCTACAGGCGACATGTCGCATCGTGAGTATTCGCCCAACGAGTCGTACCTTTTTCCGGTTGCCGCTGGATCTTCAACGTGTTGAAAACATCCGCTGACTAATGACGGGTGCCGACAAGTCGCCAAAAAAAATTGCCTAAGTGGGACAGGCCCTTAATAGCCCTGTCCCACTGTACAAGTTCATTCCAAGAGCTCTCCCGAGTTTAAAAAAAAAATCAAACTCGCGGTAAGCACGGAGAATGAACGTAGCGGGTACGTTGGAGCTCGGGGACGTTTCTTAGCGGCTCGTAACGCTAACGGCAGGTACTCGGGAAGACTCGCTAACGGAGGGTAAGCACGGGAAGATTTTTCAACACGATGAAAAATGTCCACGAGAGCCCCGAGTACCGACGAATGGCCGTTACCGTAAATCTCCGAGTTCGAATCAGGGCAAACTCGGGAGAGCTCTTGGAATGAACTCCTACCGTGGGACAGGGGTTTAACACTGCTCACTTTCACACTTGTCTGCATTCCACCACTGGGATATCTAGCTACCATCCCTCTCTGTATCTTGCTGCCACCATTAACATGTTAGAGTTGCTCTCTATCCCCATTTGTTTCAGCCGCTGGACCTTTCACTCATCCAGTTTAAGGATTTGCAAAGGTGATTCATATTCTCCTTCGTTGATCTTCTGCTTGTTAATTAATTTAAGGTAATATATATTTTGGCTACACTTGTTATGCTAATCCAAGATATAGATTTATCTTACATGCTGAACATGAAGTGTTCCCCAAATGGGAAATCAGATCAGCTGCCCACTCTTATCAGACATAATGTGAATTAAGTGACACCTCGTGCACTGGTGTAGACCTGGATTGATTGAGCTGCCAGCTACTAGTCTACACATTACGGGAAAATGTCTATGCATTGGAGCTCCCACCACACCCCGTCAACAGAACCATCCTACCACACCCAGAGAGCAGTGCTGAACTGCCATCCACCTCATTGGAGACCCTCGGACTATCCTTGATCGGACTTTGCTGGCTTTGCCATGCACCAAACCAAGGGCCGGCAACCTACGGCCCAGGGGCCGGATCCGGCCCGTAACCCAAAATCATCCAGCCCGCAGGCGGTTTTGGTTTTTTTCAATTGGTTTTCGTGACCTGGGCGTTACAGCCAGTCCCGGGGACCTGGGAACTTCAGAAAACTAATTGAAACGCACCTAAAAACTAATGTGAAAAACAACACGCTATGGGGATAGATGTGGCCCGCCAAATGCTCACAGACTTGGGTACTGGCCCCTACGCAGAACAAGGTTGCCGACCCCTGCACTAAACGTTATTCCCGTACCCCTGCAAAGAATACGGAGAAGATTTACGAGGATGTTGCCAGGACTAGAGGGTCTGAGCTATAGGCAGAGGTTTCATTTAAATGTCAATTTTCCATTGGTTTGGATCAAGTGTTATAGGCTGTTGCAGAATCTCTTGCCTCAGTCATTTCTCTTGGCCCCAGTGGCTTGTGACACCATCTGAAAACCAATTGGGTCAACCATCCTCAATTCAGGCAGTGGTGACCTTCCTTGCTTCATAAGGTCGGGTGCAGAGAAGTTTGCGGTTCGAGATTTCCGAGCCTGTTGCCAGAACTATATGGAGAGGTTGAGCAGGCTGGGTCTCTATTCCTTGGAGCGCAGGAGGATGAGGGGTGATCTTATCGAGGTGTATAAAATCATGAGAGGAATAGATCGAGTAGATGCACAGAGTCTCTTGCCCAGAGTAGGGGAATCGAGGACTAGAGGACGTTGGTTCAAGGTGAAGGGGAAAAGATTTAATCAAGATCTAAGGGGTAACCTTTTTCACACGAAGGGTGGTGGGTGTATGGAACGAGCTGCCAGAGGAGGTAGTTGAGGCAGGGACTATCCCAATGTTTAAGAAACAGTTAGACAGGTACATGGATAGGATAGGTTTGGAGGGATATGGGCCAAACGCAGGCAGGTGGGACTAGTGTAGCTGGGACATGTTGGCCGGTGTGGGCAAGTTGGGCTGAAGGGCCTGTTTCCACGCTGTATCACTCTATGATTCGATGTATCTGTACACTGTAAACAGCCCGACTGTAATCATGTCTTGTCTTTCTGCTGATTGGATAGCACGCAACCGAAGCTTTTCACTGTACCTCGGTACACGGGACAGTGAACTACGCCAATTGTCCATCTTTGGGGATGAGGGTTTGTAAATATATCGTGAGCCACTAGGTGGCAGAGCCCATTGGCACAATGGCCACTCTCTCCCTGTCTTCCTTACGTAACCGGGGAGGTCAGGCACAAGGTATGGATTATGCATGAGTTTATCAATGATGCAGAGTCAACTTTGGACAAGTAACTTTCTATTCATTTACTCCGCGAGCATGCTTCAGTCTAGCCTGATGTAGTGGTGCACTGGGTTTGAAAGACATTACGTTGGGTCGAAATGTGCTTGTACGTGCGTGTGTATGTGTGCGCCTATGTGTGCGTATGTGCGGGTGCGTGTTGATATGTGTGTGCGTGCATGTGTGTGTGCAAATGTGTGTGTGTACATATATAGAAATACACAAAGCTGGAGTAACTCAGCGGGACAGGCAGCATTTTTGGATTTTTGTGTCTACCTTTGATTTAAACCAGCATCTGCAGTTCTTTCCTACCCATATATATACCTTATGTGTATAATACCTAATCTGTGTATATATGTGTGTATGTAATGCAGCGGTAGAGTTGCTGCCTCACAGCACCGGAGACCCGGGTTCGATCCGGACTACGGGCGCTGTCTGTACGGAGTTTGCACGTTCTCCTCGTGACTTGTGTTTGGGTTTTCTCTGAGGTCTTCGGTTTCCTCCCGCACTCCAAAGAGGTGCTGGTTTGGAGGTCAATTGGCTTGGTGTAAATTGTAAATTGTCCCTAGTGTGTGTCGGATAGTGTTGGTGTGCAGGGATCACTGGTCGGTGCGGACTCGGTGGGCCGAAGGGCCTGTTTCCGCGCTGTATATCTAAACTAATCCTTCTGCACACACGATCAAGTCTGCACAGTATCCTTCAAAGACAAGAGAAACACATTCTCTTTATAACCCGGCCGTCTTGCCTGTTGAACAGGTGTGAAGCTGTCACAAGGGGAGCATGGTCAATGATTGAGGATGCATTTTCGGTGAATTAAGTCCCGTTCCGATTTACTCTCACTGCCTCAATTGCAACTTTCCTCTTGTCGAGTCATAGAGTTACACGGCATGGAAACAGGCCCTTTGGCCCAACTTGCTCATGCTGGCCAACATGCCCCATCTACACTAGTCCCACCTGCCCACGTTTGGCCCATTTACCCTCTCTAAACCTCTAAACTTGACGATGAGGGCAGCTAAGTATAAAAGGGATGTGATGTGCGGTGCCTGGAATGTGTTGCCGGAGGTGTTGGTGGAGGCAGTGGTTTTTAAGTGTCTTTAAGATAGGAACATAGATACTGCATGCAGGGAATGAAAGTATATGGATCGCATTCAGGAAGATGAGATAAGTTTAACGTGGCATTCAGTTCAGTTCTGTTTCAGTTCAGTCTGAAGAAGGGTCTCGACTAGGGTGGCCACTCCCAAATAAGGGACAAGAGGTCAAAATACGGGACAAATTCCCGACGGCAATTCGTTGACCGACTGGGCCGTGTCTGGGTGAATGATGAGTTGGGCCCGGGTGCTGGACTGTACACAAAGCCCAGCCCCGGCGGGCCAGCTGAGGAGTTTTGGGCCCGAGTCCAGCGCCCCGTCCAACTCATGAATCGATGATCGGCCGTGAGAAGGAGGGGCGGTGGTGGTGGTGGTGTCGGCGGTGAGCGAAGGTCCGAAGGTCGGACAGCTGCCGTCTGACCGACGGGGCCACGGGCGAGGCGCTGCTGCTGCTGCTGCACTCCACGGGCTGCACTACGTCGGGACGGGGTGAGGCGGGGCCGGACGACCCGACAGTCCCCTCGACCCGAGTAGTAGCGGTCAAATACGGGACAAGGGCGGTCCCGTACGGGACAAACTAATTTAGCCCAATATACAGGATGTCCCGGCTAATACGGGACAGTTGGCAACTCTAGACTCAACCTGAAATGTCACCCATTCCTTCTCTCCAGAAATGCTGCCTGTCTAGTTGAGTTACTCCAGCCTTGTGTGTCTATCTTCAGTTTAGTTGAGTTTATTGTCACATATTCGAGACAGTGAAAAGCTTTTATAGTGTGCCATACAGTCAGTATAAGGACAATACTTGATTACAGTGTATAGATACCTGAAAAGGAACAGTGTGGAAACGGGCCCTTTGGCCAAACTAGCTCACACCGACCGGCCAACATGTCCCAGCTACACTAGTCCCACCTGCCCGCGTTTGGTCCATATCCCTCCAAACCTGTCCTATCCATGCACCTGTTTAACTGTTGGGATAATCCCTGCCTCGACTACCTCCTCCGGCACCTTGTTCGATACACCCACCACCCTCTGTGTTAAAGGCCCTGTCCCACTTGGGCGATTTTTTTTCAGCGACTGCCGGCATCATTGACTGATGTATCAGGTCATCGAAAAAGTCACGGCGTGATGACGTATTGACGCGCGGTGTCTCGAGTGTCGCAACATTTTTTTTGTCGCCGCTGGATTTTGAAATGTTCAAAATCTTTCGGCGACCCTGATCAATGACGCTGGCAGTCGCCGAAAAAATCTGCAAGTGGGACAGGCCCTTTACCTCTCCGATTCCTATTTAGTGCAAGGAAAAATCAACAACGTCTAAGATTCAGATTCAGATTCTATTTTAATTGTCATTGTCGGTGTACAGTACAGAGACAACGAAATGCATTTAGCATCTCCCTGGAAGAGAGACATAGCAAATGATTTGAATAAATAATAATAAGTGTCCGGGGGGGGGGGTGGTGATTGACAGTCACCGAGGTACGTTGTTGAGTTGAGTGACAGCCGCCGGGAAGAAGCTGTTCCTCGACCTGCTGGTTCGGCAACGGAGAGACCTGTAGCGCCTCCCGGATGGTAGGAGGGTAAACAGTCCATGGTTGGGGTGAGAGCAGTCCTTGGCGATGCTGAGCGCCCTCTGCAGACAGCGCTTGCTTTGGACAGACTCAATGGAGTCTGTCCAAAGCAAGTACAGTCCGAGGTTTGACACAGTTATTGTGGGCCGAATGGCCTGTTTCTGTGCTGTGCTGTTCTAAGTTTCAAATTATTTGATAATTTCCAAGACGGAGGTGAAGAGCTCGACAGAAAGGCCAGTGGGTGAAGACCAGGGGCTGTGTTAATGAACGACAGCAACAGCATTAACTTCCCACGGCTGTTGCCATCGCAGGTCGGCGTGACCCCTTTGAGAGTCGGAGTGATATTTTTGTCACAGCTGAATTTTGGGCTTCACATTCCTTCCTGAAATTCTGTCCCTTCTTCTCATGGGCTCCTGCCTGAAACTTGCCTCTTTCATCACAGCCTGTCAAATAATTGCTTTTATACCATTTGTGGAACGTGCATGAAGGAATTTCAACTATTTTTGCAATTTCTCTTTTCCCCAGGGGCCTGGAGGGACTTTCTCTGCTCCTCAAGCTCTCTCCAAGACTGGGGGGTGAGGCGGGGCGGGGGGGGGGGGGGGGGAAGAAATAGTTGACAACTTCTTCAGCAACTTAAATCTACAAACGTGGCGTTTTTTTTCTAGTGATACAGCGCAGAAACATGCCTTCGGGCCCATCCGCACACACCAGCGATCACCCCGTACACTAACGGGCCTGTCCCATTTACGCGTCATTTGCGCAACATAAATTACGTTGTCATGACGCATGATGCGTTCGTCGTGACGCGAACGTGATGTGCGCATGGTGCGCATTACACACGTGTGGTGCGTGACGACGTACGCAGTCACGCACGGTGCCCCGGAATTTTGGGATGTACAAAATCTTTGCACGCTATCTGCGTGAGGCGCAAATTACACCCAAGTGGGACAGGCCCTTAACTCGTATATCGTACCCATTAGGAACAATTTTCATTTACACCAAGCCAATTAACCTGCAAACCTGCACGTCTTTGGAGTGTGGGAGGAGACCGAAGATATCGGAGAAAACCCGGGCAGTCGCAGGGAGAGCGTGCAAACTCCGTACAGACAGCACCCGTAGTCGGGATTGAACCCAGGACTCTGGTGCTGCAAGCGCCTGTCCTACTTGGACAACTCTTTAGGCGACGGCCAGGGACTAGTTTTAACGAAATTCAACCACGATAACTGGCGACAACCTACGAACGCAAAAACTGCCCAAAAAAAATCACCGAAGTGGGACAGGCCCTTTAGGCAGCAACTCTCCCGTTGTGCCAACTCACAACATCACAGAGCAGATTACAGTCAATAAAATACTTTATGAGAGTCGAGAGTGTTTAAATATCATGCGTTCTGGCAATGGAACAGCAAGACTCGAAGTTGCTGCAGCTTAAGAGACCCATTAACACACGCATAAATATATAATGATCAATAATACAATAAATTAATAATCAGTAATACGACATAACCAGACCTTAATAGTGCAAAATTGAAGTGAGTGGTAGAACCAGAATAAGGTCCAGAGGCAGCAGGAGGCTACTGCCTGGTGATGTGCAGTGTTCCGCAGTCTGATGGCTGCTGTAAAGAAGCTTTCATTGTTTAGTCCACGTTGGAAGGTTCGCAGACTCAGCTGGTAGACTCGTGCCAGAGACCCAGGTTCCATCCTGACCTCGGGTGCTGTCTGTGTGGAGTTTGCACGTTCTCCCCGTGGCCGCGTGGGTTTCCTCCGGGTGCTCCGGTTTCCTCCCACATTCCCAAAGACGTGCGGGTTTGTAGGTTAATAATTGGCCCCTCTGTAAATTGCCCCCACGTGCGTAGGGGAGTGGATGAGAAGGTGGAACTAGTGGACTCGGTGCGTGGAAGGGCCTGTTTCCATGCTGTATCACTAGACTAAATATTCAGTTGATTTGACATGATGGCATCTTCATCAACATTAGGTATTTGATACAATAAAGGTACGGCGGTCACAGTGGCACAGCGGGTAGAGTTGCTGACTTGCAGCGAATGCAGGGCCGGAGACCCGGGTTCGATCCCGACTACGGGCGCTGTCTGTACGGAGTTTGTACGTTCTCCCCGTGACCTGCGTGGGGTTTCTCCCAGGTCTTCCGTTTCCTCCCACACTCCAACATCATACAGGTTTGGTAAATGTAAAAATTGTCAGCAGTGTGTGTCGGATAGTGTTAGTGTGCGGGGACCGCTGGTCGGTGCGGACCCGGTGGGCCGAAGGGCCTGTTTCCGTGCTGTATCTCTAACCTAAACTAAAGCTATGGACTAAACAGTGGTGCAGTGAAAATACAACATTTGCCTGAGCAGTCCTTGTTAACTAACATTAGAAACATAGAAAATAGGGTGCAGGAGTGGGCCATTCGGCCCTTCGAGCCTGCACCGCAATTCAATATGATCATGGCTGATCATCCAACTCAGTAACCCGTTCCTGCCTTCTCTCCATACCCCCTGATCCCTTTAGCCACAAGGGCCACATCTAACTCCCTCTTAAATATAGCCAATGAACTGTGGCCTCAACTACCTTCTGCGGCAGAGAATTCCAGAGATTCATCACTCTCTGTGTGAAAAAGGTTTTCCTCATCTCGGACCTAAAAGACTTCCCCCTTATCCTGAAATTGTGACCCCCTAGTTCTGGACTTCCCCAACATCGGGAACAATCTTCCTGCATCTAGCCTGTCCAACCCCTTAAGAATTTTGTAAGTTTCTATAAGATCCCTCCCTCAATCTTCTAAATTCTAGCGAGTACAAGCCGAGTCTATCCAGTCTTTCTTCATATGAAAGTCCTGACATCCCAGGAATCAGTCTGGTGAACCTTCTCTGTACTCCCTCTATGGCAAGAATGTCTTTCCTCGGATTAGGAGACCAAAACTGTACGCAATACTCCAGGTGTGGTCTCGCCAAGACCCTGTACAACTGCAGTAGAACCTCCCTGCTCCTATACTCAAATCGTTTTGCTATGAAGTGTTACCACACGAGTCTAATGTGAGTTCAGGTGCACCAGTGACAGGAAACAGGCCCTTCGGCCCATCTGTTCCACACCGGCAATCAATCACCCATTCACACTAGTTCTATGTTAGCCAACTTTCTCGTCCACTCCCTACACACTAGGCAACATTTGACAGAGGCCAATGAACCTACAAACTTGCACATCGTTGGGATTTGGGAGGAAACCGGAGCACCCGGAGGAAACCCACGCAGGTCACGGTGAGAACGTGCAAACTCCACCGTACAGGCAGCACCCGTAGTCAGGATCGAACCCGGGTCTCTGGCGCTGTGAGGCAGCAGCTCTACCCGCTGCCGCCCACAAACGACATGGTGAATGCCAGCCATCGACGCCAGGAACTGCAGAGGCTGCTTTCAGGAAAAAAAAGACAGAAAGTGCTGGAGTGGGACTGGGTCTGAGGAAGGTTTCCGACCCGAATCTTCTCCAAAGATGCTGTCTGACCTGCTGAGTTACTCCAGAACTTTCTGTAGTTTATTAAGAATGGCAGCACCTCCATAGATAGATGGATGGATGGATGATATCTGGGATGGTATAGTCTGCATCTGCGTTAACAAGCTGGAAGGTACAGAGATGATTCACGAGGATGTTGCCAGGTTTAGAGAGTCTGAGCTCTAGGTTGAGCAGGCTGGGTCTCTATTCTTTGGAGCGCAGGAGGATGAGGGGTGATCTTATAGAGGTGTATAACATCCTGAGAGGAATAGATCGGGTAGACGAGCAGAGTCTCTTGCCCAGAGTAGAGGAATCAAGGACCAGAGGACAAAGGTTTAAGGTGAAGGGGAAAGGATTTAATAGGAATCTGAGGGGTAACTTTTTCACACAGAGGATGGTGGGTGTATGGAACAAGCTGCCAGAGGAGGTAGTTGAGGCTGGGACTATCCCAACACATTTAAGGGCCAGTCCCACTCAGGAGACTCTTTAGGTGACTGCCTGGGATGTTTAAATGGAATTCACCTACAACACCTACGACAGCAATAATTGTCACCACCATTGCAGAACATTTTTCAACATGTTGAAAATTTTGCAGCAGGCACCTGTAGTCGCCCCAAAAAATCACCTAAGTGGGACAAAATGTTTAAGAAGGAACTGCAGATGCTGGAGAATCGAAGGTGGACAAAAGTGCTGGAGAAACTCAGCGGGTGAGGCAGCATCTCTGGAGCGAAGGAAATAGGCAACGTTTTGGGTCTGAAGAAGGGTTTCGACCCGAAACGTTGCCAATTTCCTTCACTCCATGGATGCTGCTGCACCCGCTGAGTTTCTCCAGAATTTTTGTCTACCTAAGTGGGACAGGCCCTTTAAGAAACAGTTAGACAGGTGCATGGATAGGACAGGGTTTGGAGGGATATGGACCAAACGTGGGCAGGTGGGACTAAGTGTAGCTGGGACTTCCCAGCCCCACCCCCCCATCAGTCTGAAGAAGGGTTTCGGCCCGAAACGTCGCCTATTTCCTTCGCTCCATAGATGCTGCTGCACCCGCTGAGTTTCTCCAGCAATTTTGTGTACCTTGTAGCTGGGATCAGTTGGCCGGTGTGGGCAAGTTGGGTCTGTTTCCACACTGTATCACTCTATGACTCTAACATGTATAGATACAATGTAAATGGGATATGGTAGCTTCCTGCACAAACATAGTCTGTACATCATGCCCATTACATCGGAGAAGCTGATGTTTGCATGCATGACAAGTGCTGTTGCTCTGGGACAGATCACTCGACACTTTATCCAATATCTCCGACAGGTACAGCAGCTGTACAAACATCTCTTGTGCAAACATCGTATGACTCCTCTGCAAATGACATGTTGCTCTCATGCGATATTCATGAGATCCATGTACAGGTGTTAGCTTTTACACAATGTGTACTGGCCTCGAACACAGTGCGGTCGGATCCTGACAAATTCCCCGTTGCTTCCTAACCTCTTGGAAAATCCTTCTTCTTCTTCCGTTGTGTGTATTTTAGACCTGCAGCTCCGTTGAGGCGAGCCGGGCCAACGTGTCATCGTCCAGGTCAATCGGACCTCGTTCACCATTCGGTGGCGACCCGGTGTTTGGGGCAACTGGTGACCATGTGCTCCACTGTCTGTGTGTTGGGGCCCCCACACTCACAGGAGGCGCTCGCTGTCCACAAGGCCCTACATCTTCATCGCTACTCCATAGCGTCCGATACCTGTCCTCAAGCGGTTGAGGGTTGGCCACTGCTTTCGGGGAAGGTCCTGGCCAGGGACGTCCATGGGGTCATCAATGTGCTATAACCATATAACCATATAACAATTGCAGCACGGAAACAGGCCATCTCGGCCCTACAAGTCCATGCCGAACAATTTTTTTTCCCCTTAGTCCCACCTGCCTGCACTCATACCATAACCCTCCATTCCCTTCTCATCCATATGCCTATCCAATTTATTTTTAAATTATACCAATGAACCTGCCTCCACCACCTCCACTGGGAGCTCATTCCACACCGCTACCACTCTCTGCGTAAAGCAGTTTCCCCCTCATATTACCCCTAAACTTCTGTCCCTTAATTCTGAAGTCATGTCCTCTTGTTTGAATCTTCCCTATTCTCAAAGGGAAAAGCTTGTCCCCACTGGTGTAGCCTAGATGGTTCCGCTGACTTCCACTGGTCTCTCCATCTCGCCTTGACCAAGGCGGCCTTGGAAGCATCAGCCGGTGTTGGACAGAGCAGCTCTTGGGCGTGCGTGGGAAAGGGGCGCCGTGACTCGAGGCGCACACGTCGTAGTGTCTCTGTGATGATCTGATGGAGGAGGTGGGATTCACTGGTCTGTGCCTTTCGAGAGAGAGGGCCAGCGTGGCTGCTTCTCGTCTGATGTTGGCTGGGGCAATGCCAGCGAGGAGGGGTAGTTGGTTTACTGGGGTGGCTCGTAGGCATCCGGAGACAGTCCACAGGGCGCAGTTGAGGGCAGCGTCCAGCTTCTTGGCGTGATCGGATACAGCCACAACCTTCTTCTTTCTACTGTATTTTGGAGTTGCTCGATCTTCCCTGGCTCGTCTCCAGTTGGTTCAAAATGCTTGCCTTTTAACTGGAACTCGAAAGAGGGAGCACATAACGCCAATTCTGGCCTCCCTACACTGGCTCCCGGTGTGCTTTCGAGTTCATTTTAAAACTCTTTTATTTGTTTTTAAATCTTTAAATGGGCTTGCCCCGCCTTACCTCTCTGAGCTGCTTCATCCCAACGCTCCTGCCCGGTGCCGCTGATCAGCTGCTCCTGGAGGTACTGAGGTCTAAGCGGAAGCTCAGAGGGGATAGAGCCTTCTCTGTTGCTGCTCCGGCACTATGGAACACCCTGCCGTTGCACATCAGACAGGCCCCCTCACTGTCCATCTTCAAAACCAATCTTAAAACCCATTTCTATTCCTTGGCTTTTGACCCTGTATGAGACTTTGCTCCTGTTTTAGTGTTTTTAATGTTTTTTAAATTATTTTTACTCTCTCTTTTAATGTTTTTATTGTCGTGTAATAATTTTTTGTCCATGATTAGACATGTACAGCACTTTGTCGCAAGAGTGGTTGTTTTTAAAGTGCTCTATAAATAAAGTTATTATTATTATATTCTTACCGAGACCACACGCAATCTCAACTTCAGAATACAATGGTGTCTGTCTCGTCAATTCTTGTGCGAGGTGGTGGAAAGATTGGTGGAAACAGGGACGTGACGTGAACACTCTTTCCTTGACGTGAACCCTCCTTCCTTGACCCCCCCCCCCCCCATGATGTGATACATTTAGTAGCAGACACAGTGTAAAACCTGTTGCACATCGGGTGAAAGCAAATTTCTAGTGATATTCTATAGTCTATTTTGCTTGGACAGCCTGCACCCTAGCGGTATGAACATTGACCTCTCTAATTTCAGGTAGTCCCTGCTTTCTCCTCCCCTTCTCGGCTCTCCCTCAGCCCACTGGCTCCACCTGGTTCTCTTCCGTTCTCCTCTTCCTAAACTTGGCCCTGGTTCTGGGGACTTTTTATACATTTCTGTAAGATAGCCTCTCATCCTTCCAAATTCTAGTGAATACAAGCCCGCTCTTTCCAGTTTCTCCCAGCATTTTTGTCTACTTTTACACAACTTTCACTACTTTCACATAGAGAGTGGTGAATCTCTGGAACTCTCTGCCACAGAGGGTAGTTGAGGCCACAGTTCATTGGCTATATTTAAGAGGGAGTTGGATGCGGCCCTTGTGGCTAAGGGGATCAGGGGGGTATGGAGAGAAGGCAGGTACAGGATACTGAGTTGGATGATCATATTGAATGGCGGTGCAGGCTCGAAGGGCCGAATGGCCTACTCCTGCACCTAATTTCTATGTTTCTCTAGTGAGAAGTTTACGGGAAGGATCCCATGAATGAGTGGGTTAACATACGATGAGCGTTTGTCGGCAGTGGGCATTTGGAAGAGGTGTCATTTTTCAACGCCTTGCTTCTATGTTTCTAATGAAACCTTTTAAGAAATGAAATCTTAACCTCAAAGATCATAAGTAAAACTCATTTACAACAAATAAAAAATGTATGTTTTTTGAGCTTAGCTTCCCCAGGCAAGTGTCCCCACCTCTGCGATTTTCATTGGGCCTGCAACCTGTCAATATCCTGTATTCCTTTGAGGTTCAGAATAAGATGATTAGTTCGCCATAACTGGAGCTGTTTACTTGTAAAAACCAATAAAAATGTAAATTGAAAAAACAGCTAATTTTCTAAATATAACCCATGACTTCAGGCAGTAATCGCTGGAGCTGTGATGAAGTTGGCTTCTAGGGACTGCTAGATTCTCTGTGTTCTGCGCCGTATAGTTAAAAGCAACCCCGGCAATTAATACCAAGACCTTTCCCAAAGTGCCCACATGCATCTCCCCCCCCAGCTACACACACCTGCTGTGCCAGATAAATAATCTTGTAGCCTGTAACCTAGTCCGAGCTCAAACTGATAAGTAGCAATAAAGCGTAAAAAATCTATGACCTGCAGACATCATCAGTCTGTATCACGCTGTCGGTTGAGATTTGCAACTTTTCCATGGACACTACATATCTCAAGCCGGACTGCGCTCAGATTGCATCAGCTGATGAATTTTTACATGGTAAATGATATGTACTCGGTGAAATTACACACTTCTCAGATGGTGTTTTCATAAAGTCAAGAATTAATAAGCTCAATCAATTATCCATTCATTCAAATAATTTGCAATCAACCTCTTGTAATTAGAAATGAGGGAGGATGATGGTGGAAATATTTACAGATAACTAAATGTCTCTTGTTTAAAGGTGTGAAGCACCGCAGTAAATAGGCGATGTTAAATTCAGACGATAGGATAGGGTTTTATTCACCCCATAGGGATATTGGTCTGCCAACAGTCATAAGGTGCATTAAAATTTGAAATGAAAATTAAATTAAAAGTGAAAAAAAAAGAAAAGGCAAGCGAGTATTGGGCACGCTGGGTCCCCATTGTCTTCTCCACCCCCCTCACGCTCATCGACCGCTGATCGCGGGTCGATCGTGAGGTCCCACCGCCGCTGAGGCTCCACCGCTGCCGCCGCCGAGGTTCCACCGCCGCTGCCACCGAGGCTCCCACTTCCGTCGAAATGCCGGAGTAACTCAGCGGGACCGGCAGCATCTCTGGAGAGAAGGAATGGGTGACGTTTCAGGTCGAGACCCTTCTTCAGTCTCTCGACCCGAAACGTCACACATTCCTTCTATGCGGAGACGCTGCCTGTCCCGCTGAGTTACTCCAGCATTTTGTGCCTGTCTGTCTTCGGTGTAAAATCAACATCTGCAGTTCCTTCCCGTGTTATGAATATTCAGTTGCAGTTTGCAAATCGTTAGACAGGTATTTGTTTCCTTGTCAGGTTTTGCTATGTCTGAGAATGCCTGTGCCCTGGGAATTAACTTGAGCTTTTCAAAGTGAATCTTAATTGTGTTTGAGAGTTCTTTGTTTACTGATGGGAGGGGGGAGGTGTAGATGTAATGTTACTCAGTTGGTAAAGTAATTCCCAAGCAATTTTTTTTTTTTTTTTTTGGATGTAAAATCCCAACTGAGTGTGAAAGACTGCAAAACGTGGTGGACACTGCCTGGTCCATCACAGTACTGACCTCCCCACCATCGAAGGGATCTACAGGAGTCGTTGACTCAAAGGCAGCCAGCATCATCAGAGACCCACACCAACCTGGCCACGCTCTCGTTTCACTTCTGACTTCGGGAAAATTGAAAACTGTAATGTCCAGGTACAGGAGCAGACCCCCACACCAACAGGGCCACGAAAACCTCGTTTCAACTTCTGACATGGGGATAAACTGAAAACTATAACGTCCGGGACAGGGTTCAGGAAGCAGGGTTGTTCCCCGAGACCCATTCAGACTTTGGGGAATTGACCACTTACCTGCCATAATTTGTTCGATGCTCCAAATATACATAGGAGGGAACTGGAGCTGGTTAAACCCAAACAGCTGGAGTAACTCAGCGGGACCAGGCAACATCTCTGGAGTGAAGGAATGGGTGACGTTTCGGGCCGAGACCTTTCTTCAGTAAAAGTCACGGGAAAGGGAAACGAGAGATGTAGACGTGGGGTGGTCAGTACTGTGATGGACCTTCGATGGTGATGTGGAGAGATAGACGTGGTGGTGGTTTTGGAGAACAGGGGGAATCAGAGGGGGGAGCAGCAACAGAGGGCGTTCCAGAATTCTCATCGGAGAGAGGAGGAGAAATTCTTCAAAGTAGATAATATATATATATAATTTATTTTTTTTTGGTTGTAAAATCCGAACTGAGTGTGAAAGACTGCAAAAAGTGGTGGACTTTTACAGGCCGAAGGTAGACACAAAATGCTGGAGTAACTCAGCGGGACAGGCAGCATCTCTGGAGAGAAGGAGTTTTGGGTCGAGACCCTTCTTCAGATGTATATCGGCCGATCAACCCACAAACCTGCGCGTCTTTGGAGTGTGGGAGGAGACCGAAGATCCCGGAGGAAACCCACGCAGGTCACGGGGAGAACGTGCAAACTCCGTACAGACAGCGCCCGTAGTCAGGATCGAACCCGGGTCTCCGGCGCTGTGAGGCAGCAACTCTACCGAAAGTCAGTCACTGTTCCGTCCCCTGACAATAGACAATAAGTGCAGGAGTAGGCCATTTGGCCCTTTGAGCCAGCACCGCCATTCAATGTGATCATGGCTGATCATCCACAATCAGTATCCCGTTTCTACCTTCTCCCCATATCCCCTGACTCCGCTATTTTTAAGAGCCCATGAAATCATCCAGAGAACCTGCCTCCACCCAATGAACCAGCCAATGAACTGTGGCCTCAACTACCTTCTGAGGCAGAGAATTCCACAGACTCACAACTCTCTGTGAGGAAAAAGTGTATCCTCGTCTCCGTTCTAAATGGCTTACCCCTTATTCGTAAACTGTGTGTGGCCCCTGGTTCTGGACTCCCCCAACATCGGGAACATGTTTCCTGCCTCTAGCGTGTCCAAGCCCTAAACAATCTCAAGACATCTCAATTTTAAGACCTCCTTTTCAACGGGGCGTTAATGAACGTGAGGTGAGCGGTGAACAAGACATGTATGAAAGCTGAACGACGATACACGGCTAAACTTGGGACATGTCAGCGTCCGATGCTTTGTTTTCTGGCACTCCGTATCAAACTAGGTCAATAACCCTAGACAGGGTGCTGTCTGATTGATGGTCCCGTAATGAGTTCCTTATGAGATGTTATATCAACTGTTAATCGATATACATGGCAACGTGGCTCTTTGTATGACCTTGTAGAGTTTTTAATTAATCCTTATTAAAAATATTGACTTGTTCTGACTTTTGGTCGGTGCAATTTGCAGAGCTTTTCATCCTAATTAGGAGGTTAGGCTACATTGCTTAGATTGCAGATTATAATATAATGATTTCTTACATTAAATCAATCCGTGACAGAAACCGCAGACTGCAATTAATCCATTTAGTCAGGATCTATCAGGCTGCTCACCATGTTGGTATGAGCATGTCACAAAGTGGTGGCTGATGTAGCCTTTTGAATAAATGGTGGCCGTTTGCATCGGTCCTTGTGGGTCGACGGGAGGATTGGGCTTGTAAATCCGACAGGCCCAAGGTTGCGTCTGAAACGCAGCATCCCCTGCCTTCTGACTGACTGCAGTCTCCACATCTGCCCCTCCACTCACCTAGCTCTCCCTTCCCCCACCCCGCCCATGCAATCAGTCTGAAGAAGGGGTGTCACGGTGGCGCAGCGGTAGAGTTGCTGCCGCGCGGCGCCAGACACCCGGGTTCGATCCCGACTACGGGCGCTGTCTGCACGGAGTTTGTAAACGTTCTCCCCGTGACTTAGAAACATAGAAGATAGGTGCAGGAGTAGAGGCCATTCGGCCCTTCGAGCCTGCACCGCCATTCAATATGATCATGGCTGATCATCCAACTCGGTATCCTGTACCTGCCTTCTCTCCATACCCCCTGATCCCTTTAGCCACAAGTTCCACATCTAACTCCCTCTTAAATATAGCCAATGAACTGTGGCCTCAACTACCTTCTGTGGCAGAGAATTCCACAGATTCACCACTCTCTGTGCGAAAAAAGTTTTTCTCATCTCGGTTTTAAAGGATTTCCCCCTTATCCTTAAGCTGTGACCCCTTGACCTGGACTTCCCCAACATCGGGAACAATCTTCCTGTCCAACCCCTTAAGAATTTTGTAAGTTTCTATAAGATCCCCCCTCAATCTTCTAAATTCTAGCGAGTACAAACCGAGTCTATCCAGTCTTTCTTCATATGAAAGTCCTGCCATCACAGGAATCAGTCTGGTGACCCTTCTCTGTACTCCCTCTATGGCAAGAATGTCCTTCCTCAGATTAGGAGACCAAAACTGTACGCAATACTCCAGGTGTGGTCTCACCAAGTATTGCGTACAGACCTGCCTGGGTTTTCTCCTGTTTCCTCCCACAGGTTTGTAGGTTGATTGGCTTCTGTAAATTGTCCCTCAGTCGGTTGGATAGAACTAGCGTACGGCGTGATCACTGGTCGGTGCGGACTCGGTGGGCAGGAGCGCCTGTTTCCACGCTGTATCTCTAAACTGAACTAAACACACAGAGTGGTGAATCTCTGGAACTCTCTGCCACAGAGGGTAGTCGAGGCCACAGTTCATTGGCTGTATTTAAGAGGGAGTTAGATGTGGCCCTTGTGGCTAAGGGGATCAGGGGGTATGGAGAGAAGGCAGGTACGGGATACTGAGTTGGATGATCAGCCATGATTATATTGAATGGCGGTGCAGGCTCGAAGGGCCGAATGGCCTACTCCTGCACCTAATTTCTATGTTTCTAAACCAAAGTCCCGAAAAGACACCTATCCAACATATCTGTATAACCTCATTGGTATGGATCATTGTGGGCTCTACCTTTATTAGATCATCGTTACTTGTTTGCATATCTTCCATTCATCTTTCCCTATCACCATCTATATCTCTCGTTTCTCCTAACTCTCAATTATAGAGTCATAGAGTGATACAGTGTGGAAGTTTTCAGGAGTTAGATTTAGCTCTTAGGGCTAAAGGAATCGAGGGATATGGGGAAAAAACAGGATCGGGGTATTGATTTGAGATGGTTACCATGAGCATATTGAATGGCGGTGCTGGCTTGAAGGGCCGAATGGCCTACTCGTGCACCTATTTTCTATGTTTCTATGTTTGCCCACACCGGCCAACATGTCCCAGCTACACACGTCCCACCTGCTTGCGATTGGTCCATATCCCTCCAAACCTGTCCTATCCATGTACCTGTCTAACTGCTTCTTCAGTTGAAGGGTCTTGTCCCGAAACATCACCCATTCCTCCATCCAGAGATGCTGCCTGTCCCACTGAGTTACTCCAGTATTTGTGTCTATCTCTGATTTTTCATTTGATCTATATCTCTCTCCGTCACCATCTATATCTCTCGTTTCCCTTTCCCCTGACTCTTAAGTCTGAAGAAGGGTCTCGACCCAAAACGTCCCCCCTTCCTTCTCTCCACAGATGCTGCCTGACCCGCTGAGTTACTCCAGCACTCTGTGAAAAGTCACCTATCCATGTTTCTCCACAGGTGCTGCCTGACCCGCTGAGTTACTCCAGCACTCTGTGAAAAGTCACCTATCCATGTTCTCCACAGATGCTGCCTGACCCGCTGAGTTACTCCAGCACTCTGTGAAACGTCACCTATCCAAGTTCTCCACAGATGCTGCCTGACCCGCTGAGTTACTCCAGCACTCTGTGAAACGTCACCTATCCACGTTCTCCACAGATGCTGCCCGACCCACTGAGTTATGGTGCAGCAGCATCTATGGAGCTAAGGAAATAGGCAACTTTTCGGGCCAAAATCCTTCTGGAAATAGGCAACGTTTCGGGCCGAAACCCGTAAGGGTTTCGGCCCGAAACGTTGCCTATTTCCTTAGCTCCATAGATGCTGCCTGACCCACTGAGTTACTCCAGCGGTTTGTGTCTGTGCAGTTCCTTGTTCCACGTTCAACACAGACACTGTGGGCCGAAGGGCCTGTTTTGTGCTGTACTGAGTTTTGTTTATTGTTGCGTTTACGTCACATGTACCGAGGTTCAATTAAAAGTTTTTGTTGCGTGCTAACCCATCACGGAAAGACAATACATGATTACAATCGAGCCGTCCACCGTGTACAGATACAGGGTAAAGGGAATAACGTGACTAAAATTTAGTGCAGGAGAAAGCCAGCAAAGTCCGATCAAGGATAGTCCGTGGGTCACCAATGAGATAGATAGTAGTTCAGGACTGCTCTCTAGATGTTGGTAAGATGGTTCGGAGTGGCCTGATAAGTACAGCGGTCTGATTTGCTACTGTCTATATTTAATGAAGATCTTTTTAATTCTACTTCTAATTGTACCAGAAACGTATGCAGGGCAGATCGATTTGTTTCGTTTAGAGATACAGCGCGGAAACAGGCCCATCGGCCCATGGAGTCCGCGCCGACCTGCGATCCCCGTACACTCTTCTCCTTGCGCATGGCGTGCACGGCCTAAAGTTGCAAGACGACTTGTTCTGTTTGATCTTCTGTTTGTCGTGAAGGTTGCAATCTCTCACCCTGTACGCTATTCAATTCAATTCATTTCAACTTTAATGTCATGGCACAAATACAAGTATGAGTACAACGAAATGCAGTTTTGCGTCAGCCCGTAGTAGTTGTACGTAAAGAAAAAAAAAAAAAAATAGAAAGAGAGAAGATACAGAATAATCAAAAAATACAGAATAATTAAACAATGGGGACGGAGGGACCGGAGAAATCTATCGGCGGGACTCCGAGTTCAGCAATGTGATTGTGTTGTTGTAGAAGCTGTTCCTCATCCTACTAGTACGTGACCTGAGGCTCCTGTACCGCCTCCCTGATGGGAGGAGGGCAAACAGTCCATGGTTGGGGTGTGAGGGGTCTTTGATGATCTTCCCAGCCCGTCTCAGACACCGTTTTCGGTGGAGGGCATCCATGGCAGGGAGCGGGGCACCGATGATGTGCTGCGCGGTTTTCACCACCCGTTGTAGTGCCTTCCTGTCCGCAGCAGTGCAGCTGCTGTACCATACCGTGAAGCAGGTGGTCAGGACGCTAACACTATGCTACACACACTCGGGACAATTTTACATTTATACCCAGCCAACTAACCCGCAAATTTGACTTTGGAGTGTGGGAGGAGATCGGAGCACCCGGAGAAAACCCGCGCAGGTCACGGGGAGGACGTACAAACCCCGTACAGACAGCGCCCGTAGTCGGGATGGAACCCGGGTCTCTGGCGCTGTGAGGCAGCAACGCTACCGCTGCGCCACCGTGCCGCCCCTTTCAGTGTCGTGCGCTCGGACACAATGAGAAAATGATCCGCGCAGTAACGTTACGCACAGCAGTAAATGATCAGAGCAATTTCCTCGCCAGTATAACTCATGCTGGGAAATGAGTACAAATCTTCAAAACGTATCAAATGCTTTTGTTATTGATTTGCACAAAAGAAAAGAGCACAAGTGTTTTTCTTTATTTGGTTTCTAGTTTCATCTCCATCTGCTTTTAACTGGGTTACTGGTACAACTTGCGATATACAGTAAGAGACTGCAGATGCTGGAATTCTGAGTAACAAAATACAAGGTGCTGGAGGACCTCAGCGTGCCAGGCAGCATCTGCAGAGGCAACAAACAGACAGTCTGAATGCAGAGCAGCTGTGGAGGCCAAGTCAGTGGATATTTTAAAGGCAGAGATAGATAGGTTCTTGATTTCAGATTCAGATTCAATTTTAATTGTCATTGTCAGTGTACAGTACAGAGACAACGAAATGCATTTAGCATCTCCCTTGAAGAGCGACATAGCAAACGATTTGAATAAAAAATAAATAATAAGTGTCCGGGGGGGGGGGGGGGGGGGGTGGGGTGATTGGCAGTCACCGAGGTACGTTGTTTAGTAGAGTGACAGCCGCCGGAAAGAAGCTGTTCCTCGACCTGCTGGTTCAGCAACGGAGAGACCTGTAGCGCCTCCCGGATGGTAGGAGGGTAAACAGTCCATGGTTGGGGTGAGAGCAGTCCTTGGCGATGCTGAGCGCCCTCCGCAGACAGCGCTTGCTTTGGACAGACTCAATGGAGGGGAGCGTGGAACCGGTGATGCGTTGGGCAATTTTCACCACCCTCTGCAGTGCCTTCCGGTCGGAGACAGAGCAGTTGCCATACCATACTGTGATGCAGTTGGTAAGGATGCTCTCGATGGTGCAGCGGTAGAAGTTCACCAGGATCTGAGGAGACAGATGGACCTTCTTCAGTCTCCTCAGGAAGAAGAGACGCTGATGAGCCTTCTTGATCAGAGTAGAGGTATTGTGGGTCCAAGAGAGGTCATCGGAGATGTTGACTCCCAGGAACCTGAAGCTAGAAACACGTTCCACCTCCGTCCCGTTAATGTGGATGGGGGTGTGCGTGCCACCTCTGGACTTCCTGAAGTCTACAATGAGCTCCTTGGTCTTCTTGGAGTTAAGGGCCAGGTTGTTGTCAGCGCACCATGCTGCTAAGTGCTGGACCTCCTCCCTGTAGGCCAGCTCATCGTTGTT
The DNA here is from genome assembly GCF_028641065.1 of Leucoraja erinaceus. Classification (NCBI taxonomy): domain Eukaryota; kingdom Metazoa; phylum Chordata; class Chondrichthyes; order Rajiformes; family Rajidae; genus Leucoraja; species Leucoraja erinaceus. Next base: position 57,028,982 of record NC_073387.1, on the reverse strand, counting down.
GCTGATGAGGCCAATCACCGTTGTATCATCTGCATACTTGATGATGGTGTTAGTACCATGTACAGGTGTGCAGTCATAGGTGAAGAGGGAGTAGAGGAGGGGGCTCAGCACACAGCCCTGAGGAACGCCGGTGTTCAGGGTGAGGGTTGAAGAGGTGTGCTTGTCTAACCTCACAGACTGGGGTCTGTTGGTTAGAAAGTCCAGTATCCAGTTGCAGAGGGAGGGGTCGATGCCCAGGTTACCGAGTTTGGTGATCAGTTTTGATGGAATAATGGTGTTGAATGCTGAGCTGTAATCGATGAACAGCATTCTTACATAAGTGTCTCTGTTGTCAAGGTGGGAGAGGGCGGAGTGAAGTGCCGTTGAGATGGCATCCTCCGTACTCCTGTTCTTGCGGTAGGCAAACTGATAGGGATCCAGTGTGGGGGGTAGGCAGCTTTTGAGGTGTGCCAGGACCAGCCTCTCGAAGCACTTGGTGATGATGGGGGTAAGTGCAACTGGGCGGAAGTCGTTGAGGCTTGCCGCAGTGGAGCGTTTTGGCACTGGCACGATGGAGGTGGCTTTAAGGCAAGTGGGGACAACTGCTTGGGCAAGTGACAGGTTGAAGATGTCAGTCCAGACGTCTGTCAGCTGCGCAGCACAGGCACTGAGCACGCGCCCGGGGATGCCGTCAGGGCCAGCAGCCTTACGTGCATTAGTCCTACTCAGTGCCACGTACACGTCGTAGGGGGTGAGTGTGAGGGGTTGGTGATCGGCAGGTAGCACAGCCTTGATGGCTGTCTCTAGATTGTCCCTGTCGAAGCGGCCATAGAAGTGATTCAGCTCCTCAAGGAAGGAGGCGTCGCTGGATGTGGGGGTGATGTTGGAGGGTCTGTAGTCCGTGATGGCCTGGATGCCTTGCCACATGCGTCGGGGGTCGGAGTTGTTGTTGAAGTGCTCCTCAATCCTGAGCTTATGGCAGTGCTTGGCCTTCCTGATGCCCCTCTTCAGGTTAGCCCTGGATGAACTGTAGGCTCGAGCATCGCCTGACCTGAAAGCGGTGTCCCGTGCTTTCAGCAGTAGCCTGACCTCGCTGTTCATCCATGGCTTCTGATTCGGGTATATGGTCACCTGTTTGAGGGAGGTGACACTATTGATGGTGGAGTTTATAAAGTCCAGAACAGAGGATGTATAGGAATCAATGTCCGTGTGAGAGTCAAGGGTGGCCTGGGCTGCAAACGCCTTCCAGTCAGTGTTTCCAAAACACTGCTGAAGTGTGAAGTCCGCTTCCTCTGACCAGACTTTAACTGTCCTTACAGTTGGTTTAACCCGTCTGATGAGTGGGGAGTACTTAGGGAGCAGGAACAATGAGACGTGATCAGACTGACCAAGGTGGGGGAGGGGGATGGCTTTGTAAGCTTCAGCCATGTTGGTGTAGACTTTGTCCAGTGTCTTGTCTACTCTAGTGGGGAAGGATACATGTTGGTGGAATTTGGGGAGTACAGTCTTCAGGTTGGAGTGATTGAAGTCACCCGCAACAATGAAGGCTGCCTCGGGGTTGTGAGTCTGTTGTTTGCTAATGGCAGTATGCAGCTCTTTCATTGCAAGCTTGGCATTAGCATCAGGAGGGATGTAGGCTGCAGTCACAACAGTGGAGGTGAACTCTCTGGGCAGATAGAACGGTCTGCATCTAACCAAGAGGAATTCAAGGTTAGCTGAGCAGTGACTCTCGATGATGGTGGAGTCCGTGCACCATGCTTTGTTTACATAAATGCACAGACCCCCCCCTCTGGTCTTACCAGAGTCTGATGTCCTGTCCGCTCGGAGTAAATGACGCCCCGATAGCTGGATGGCGCTATCAGGAACGTCAGTGTTGAGCCAAGTTTCAGTGAAGATCAAGATGTTGCAGTCCTTGATCCGGTTGTGGGAGGTGATCCTTAGCCGGAGTTCATCCATTTTGTTTGCCAGTGAGTGCACGTTGGCGAGGAAAAGGCTAGGAATCGCTGCCCTGTGTGGGGCTAGCTCTAACCTGGCCTTTAACCCACCTCTGCGTCCCCGGCGGTGTTTTCGTACCCGTCGCCGTCTGTTGGTGCTTCTGGTGGGCCGAGCTGGCTTGGTGCGCGCTGGTGTTCTGCCGCTCCGTTGCTCTGCGTCTGCGTTACTCCGCAGGCGGTCTTCAGCCCCGCGGCTCTGCTGATGGTCTCCAGCCCCGGGGCTTACCTGGCGTTCTCCAGCTCCACGCGTCGGGTGGTGGTCTCCAGCTCCCCGGGTCGGGTGGTGGTCTCCAGCTCCACGGGTCGGGTGGTGGTCTCCAGCTCCACGGGTCGGGTGGTGGTCTCCAGCTCCACGGGTCGGGTGGTGGTCTCCAGCTCCGCGGGACAGTTGGGCTCCGGGGATCGGGTGAGTACCGGGAGTCGGGCCAGGACCGGGGGTCGGGCGAGGACCGGGGATCCGGTGAGGGCTGGGCGTCGGGCGTGGGCCGGGGGTCGGGCGAGGACCGGGGGTCGGGTCCAGGCCGGGGATCGGGCGAGAACCGGGAGTCGAGCGAGGACCGGGGATCCGGTGAGGACCGAGGGTCGGTTGGGCTCCGCGGGTCGGATGGCGATCTCCAACCCCGCGACTCACCTGGCGGCCTCCAGTCGGGTGTTCTGTTGCTCTGATGAGCTCAGTCGGAAGAGGGAGATCGTCCAAAAAGTTGTTGCAGCCGCAGGAACCGAAGTCCAGAAGTTCCTGTCGGCTGTACGAGATGAGTACAAGACTGCTCCGAGTGAGCAGCCTTGAAGCAGGTAAGGGGATCGTTGCTATTTTTCCCATTCTAGGGAGACACGGGGCGTCGCGGTGTGCCCGTGCCGCCGCCATTTGTGCGGGTGTCAGTGCTTATGGGGAGAAGGCAGGAGAATGGGGTTAGGAGGGAGAGATAGATCAGCCATGATTGAATGGCGGAGTAGACTTGATGGGCCGAATGGCATAATTCTGCTGCTATCATTTCTGAACCTATGGGAAGGAACTGCAGATGCTGGTTTACCAAGGAAAGACGCAAAGTGCTGGAGTCTCACCAGCATTTTTGTCTACCTTCGATTTTTCAGCATCTGCAGTTCCTTCTTAATCATATTTCGCTTGGGTAGTTTACACCTCAGCGGTATGAACATTGACTTCTCTAAGCCCTTGCTTTCTCTCTCCATCCCCTTCCCCTTCCCAGTTCTCCCACTAGTCTTACTGTCTCTGACTACATTCTATCTTGCGTCTCCACTCGAAACGTCACCCATTCCTTCTCTCCAGAGACGCTGCCTGTCCTGCAGAGTTACTCCAGCATTTTGTGGCTACCTTCGATTTAAACCAGCATCTGCAGTTCGTTTTTACAAATCCATATCCACCAGTACCCTGCATATAGAACTTAGAACAGTGCAACACTGGAGCAGGCCCTTCAGCGCAAAATGTCCGTGCTGAATATGATGCCAAGCCAAACTAATCTCATCTACACCTGATCCATAATCCCTCCATCGCCTATGCCGATATGTAAAAGCCTCTTAAAGGCCATGCAACAATAGACAATAGGTGCAGGAGTAGGCCATTCGGCCCATCGAGCCAGCACCGCCATTCAATGTGATCATGGCTGATCATCCTCAATCAGTACCCCGTTCCTGCCTTCTTCCCATATCCCCTGACTCCGCTATCTTTAAGAGCCCTATCTAGCTCTCTCTTGAAAGCATCCAGAGAACCGGCCTCCACCGCCCTCTGAGGCAGAGAATTCCACAGACTCACATAAGTGTTTCCTCGAGAAAAGAGAAGGCATAATCTTCAGTTTTACCGGCAGAGAGGGAGATGTGGCAAGACAAAGATTGTATGCTCGGCTTTCCGAGGAGATTGAAATGTTTGGTCTATTTTTAGCCGATGCCTTTTGCATGACAAGAAGTGAAAACAATTGTAACAGGTGGCTAATGCCTGTCATCTGTCCCATCATCCCGTTTCTGATCAGCACCATGTTATTCCAAATGCAAACTGGTGTTTAGCAAGACGTGGTGAAATCCCAGCCACCCAACTGCAATGCTCTGCCTCGAATCGACGATATCCGAGCTGTCAAAATTCATCAGCTCCTCCAAAGAGCTGCCTGATGATTCTTGGCACTTGCACTCACGAGATTGTACGCACGGGTCACGCTGACACAGATGTCATATTGGCCCTTGCAGTGGAAACTTTGCCGGGAGATCAGACACAAAATGCTGGAGTAACTCAGAGGGACGGGCAGCATCTCTGGAGAGAAGGAATGGGTGACATAGATACACCCGCGGGACTTGCCATCGCCCGCCGGGGGCGTTAACATCGGGAGAAGAATGGAACAAAGGGGAGAGACAGGACTTTGCCTTCCATCACAGTGAGGAGGAGATTCACTATGTGATGAATGTTTGTGTTGGCGTGTGTCTTGGTTCTTGTTGTATGACTGCAGAAACCAAATTTTGTTTCAACGTCATTTGAGGTTCAAATGACAATAAATGATTGTATTGTATTGTATATATGCATCGACCACAGGTGCAGGAGAAGGCCATTCGGCCCTTCGAGCCAGCACCGCCATTCAATGTGATCATGGTTGATCATCCACAATCAGTACCTCATTTCTGCCTTCTCCCCATATTCCCTTGATTTCGTTAGCCCAAAGAGCTCTATCTAACACTCTTTAGAATGCATCCAGTGAACTCTCTATGTGAAAAGGTTTTTCCTCGTCTCAGTTCTAAATGGCTAGATCCGCTATCTTTAAGAGCCCTATCTAGCTCTCTCTTGAAAGTATCCAGAGAACCGGCCTCCACCGCCCTCTGAGGCAGTGAATTCCACAGACTCACCACTCTCTGTGTGAAGAAGTGTTTCCTCGTCTCCGTTCTAAATGGCTTACCCCTTATTCTTAAACTGTGGCCCCTGGTTCTGGACTCCCCCCAACATCGGGAACATGTTTCCTGCCTCTAGTGGGTCTAATCCCTTAATAATAAGACCTTATATGTTTCAATAAGATATCCTCTCATCCTTCTAAACTCCAGAGTGTACAAGCCCAGACGCTCCATTCTCTCAGCATATGACAGTCCCACCATCCGGGGAATTAACCTGGTGAACCTACGCTGCACTCCCTCAATAGCAAGAATGTCCTTCCTCAAATTACGTTTCGGGTCGAGTCCCTTCTTCAGACTGATCCTTCCGTTCTGAACGCCACTTGCTATTACTGAACCAGTCATGAATTTGTTTTTTTATAAGCAGATACAGTGTGGAAACAGGCGCTCCGGCCCGCTGAGTCCACGCTGACCAATGCTCATCCCTACCTACGCTAGTCTATCCTTGACATTAGGGATCATTTACAGAAGCCAATTAACCTACAAACTGGCACTTTAAAACTGTTAAGAGCATCAAGACTGCATAGATATGCAAATATGCCTAAGATCTGGCTGTATTAAATGCCCCTTCAAATTGTGTTCAAATTTTGGGTAGGAAAGGATTAGAGGCAAATGTGATAAGCTTGGGTGGGTCTCCTTGCTCGGCATCGATGTGATGGGCCGAAGGGCCTGATACCATTTTGGATGACCCTATGATTCCAGGTTTGCTCTTCACTGTACCTCGGTACACGTGACAATAAACTAAACTCAACTCCACGGAACTCAAACTCCACTCAAGTGCCTGGTTTCCCGCCTCATTTAAAGCCATCTGCGGGCAGGGTCCACCATATTGTATTTCTAAAAAAAAAATTATGAAAATTAATTGCAATTAATTGCTTCCCTCTTCAGTTCCGCCCCCCCCCCCTTCACAAAATAATTAAATTGGGTGAAGGCAGGAGAATGGGGTTAGGAGGGAGAGATAGATCAGCCATGATTGAATGGTGGAGTCAAATGGACTAATTCTGTTCCTATCACCTATGACGTTATGTGTAGGAGGAGGAGATTAGTTTAACCTGGCATCATTTTCGGCACTGATATTGTGGGACGATGGACCTGAGCCTCTGCTCTGCTGTTAAATTTTTTCACACAGAGAGTGGTGAATCTCTGGAACTCTCTGCCACAGAAGGTAGTTGAGGCCAGTTCATTGGCTATATTTAAGAGGGAGTTAGATGTGGCCCTTGTGGCTAAGGGGATCAGAGGGTATGGAGAGAAGGCAGGTACGGGATACCGAGTTGGATGATCAGCCATGATCATATTGAATGGCGGTGCAGGCTCGAAGGGCCGAATGGCCTACTCCTGCACCTAATTTCTATGTTTCTATGTTTCTGTGTTTCTAAATGTTCTATTTTCCGTGATTCTTCTCACAAGATTAAATATCCGACATGGGGAATGCAGTTTCTACAGTGGCCAATAGCCAGATTCCACTTGAAGTTGTCTTTGCCACTGATAATTTCAAGATAATTCACAAAAAAATGTCCTTGTCTGCTATATCTCTGTAAACTAATCTGTAAATTAATTTCGCCAACAATAACAAGAGGATTTCAGTATAGGAGTAGAGAGGTCCTTCTGCAGTTGTATAGGGCTCTGGTGAGACCACATCTGGAGTATTGTGTACAGTTTTGGTCTCCTCATTTGAGGAAGGACATCCTTGTGATTGGGGCAGTGCAGCGTAGGTTCACGAGATTGATCCCTGGGATGGCGGGACTGTCAAACGAGGAAAGATTGAGAAGACTAGGCTTGTATTCACTGGAGTTTAGAAGGATGAGGGGGAATCTTATAGAAACATATAAAATTATAAAAGGACTGGCCAAGCTAGATGCAGGAAAAATATTCCCAATGTTGGGCGTGTCCAGAACCAGGGGCCACTGTCTTAGAATAAAGGGGAGGTCATTTAAGACCTTTTTCACCTAGCGAGTTGTGAATTTGTGGAATTCTCTGCCACAGAGGGCAGTGGAGGCCAAATCGCTGGATGGATTTAAGAGAGTTAGATAGAGCTCTAGGGGCTAGTGGAGTCAAGGGATATGGGGAGAAGGGCAGGCACGGGTTATTGATTGGGGACGATCAGCCACGATCACATTGAATGGCGGTGCTGACTCGAGGGGCCGAATGGCCTCCTCCTGCACCTATTTTCTATGTTTCTATCGATGTAGGAATCCATGGACATTGTACAAAGTGAAAGAACACGTGTGTGTTTTATGTGAGAGTGAGATGATTAGTCTGCACGCTCATTCTGTCAGATGGAGGATGCACTTGTACATTCTGCTACTTGTTGCTCAAGGTTATCAGGATTGATCAGACTTGTCAGATGAGGTTGGCATGATTTGAAAGAAGAATGGTCAAACGCCCATTTGTGAATCCCGGAACACCTCTTTTGTAATGTAGCTAGCCATCATTTGGAGTCTGAAGAAGGGTCTCTCCCCGAAACACCACCTATTTCCTTCGCTCCAGAGATGCTGCCTCACCCACTGAGTTCCTCCAGCGTTTTTGTCCACCTACCATTTTATCCAGCATCTGCAGTTCTTTCTTAAACATTTTGTCCGCCCCACTGCGAAATCTCCTCGAGGAATGCCTACCTTGAAGAAATTCCCCTCCTCTCTCCGAAAGAATCTTAAGAAGGTTCTCTACTCGAAAAGTCACCTATTCCTTCGCTCCAGAGATGCTGCCTCACCCGCTGAGTTTCTCCAGCATTTGTCTCCACCTTTAGAAGCTGAGGTGCCCTGGAATTACAGAGTAATTGAATCTCGAATGGTCTGCGGGATTTTTCTTTGTGGATAAATGTTGCTGTCTCTGGATTTAGTTTCCTGATGCCACCCAGACACATTTACCTGAATTATTGGCATTCAACATGGTCCTTGCTCACAGAGTCCCAGACACTCATAGAGTCTTACAACATGGAAACAGGCCTTTCGGCCTAACTCGTCCATGCCGACCAAGATATCCCATCTTACCTGTCTGTGTACTTGTCCAAATGTCTTTTAAATGTTCATAGTGATAGGAGCAGAATTAGGCCATTCGGCCCATCATGTCTACTCCGACAATCAATCATCACTCCCTCCTAACCCCATTCTGCTGCACTCTCCCCATAATCCCTGACACCCGTACTGATCAAGAATCTATCTATCTCAGCCTTAAAAATATCCACTGACTGGGCATCCACAGCCTTCTGTGGCAATGAATTCCACAGATTCACCACCTGTGATCAAAATATAATAGTATTTGATACAAATTGGCGTGTGTTTAGGAAGGAACTGCAGATGCTGGTTTAAACTAAATAAAGAAATCATAGAAACATAGAAAATAGGTGTAGGAGTAGGCCATTCGGCCCTTCGAGCCTGCACCGCCATTCAATATGATCATGGCTGATCATCCAACTCGGTATCCCATCCCTGCCTTCTCTCCACACCCCCTGATCCCTTTAGCCACAAGGGCCACATCTAACTTAAATATAGCCAATGAACTGGCCTCAACTACCTTCTGTGGCAGAGAATTCCACAAATTCATCCTCATTCCCTTCCGAAAGTAACGTCCTTTAATTCTGAGTCTACGATCTCTAGTCCTAGACTCTCGCCCGAGTGGAAACATCCTCTCCACATCCGGTCTACCCAACCCTTTCACTGTTCAGTAATAGAACCTGCTTCAACTCTACCTCCTCCGACAGCTCATTCCATATCCATGCTCCCGTTCAAATAGACAATAGTCAATAGGTGCAGGAGGAGGCCATTCGGCCCATCAAGCCAGCACCGCCATTCAATGTGATCATGGCTGATCATCCCCAATCAGTACCCCGTTCCTGCCTTCTCCCCACATCCCCTGACTACGCTATCTTTAAGAGCCCTATCTAGCTCTCTCTCGTATAATGTCGTATAAATGTTGTTATTGCTCTGGCTCAACGATCTCCTTGGTCTATATACCCACCACCCTTTGTGTAAAAATAGTTGCCACTCGGGTTCCCATTAAACCTTTCCTCCCTCCACTTGAACGTGTGTTTAAGATGGAACTGCAGATGCTGGAAAAATCGAAGGTACACAAAAAGCTGGAGTAACTCAGCGGGACAGGCAGCATCTATGGAGCGAAGGAATAGGTGACGTTTCGGGTCGAGACCCTCCAGGCACAAAATGCTGGAGTAACTCAGCGGGACAGGCAACCATTCAATATGATCATGGCTGAGCATCCCCATATCCCCTGACTCCGCTATTTCTAAGAGCCCTATCTAGCTCTCTCTTGAAAGCATCCGGCCTCCACCACCCTCTGAGGCAGAGAATTCCACAGACTCACAACTCTCTGTGCGAAAAAGTGTTTCCTCGTCTCCGTTCTAAATGGCTTGCCCCTTATTCTTAAACCGTGGTTCTGGACTCCCCCAACATCGGGAACATGTTTCTTGCCTTCAGCGTGTCCAAACCCTTAATAATCTTATATGTTTCAATAAGATCCCCTCTCATCCTTCTAAACGCCAGAGTGTACAAGCCCAGCCGCTCCATTCTCTCAGCATATGACAGTCCCACCATCCCGGGATTTAACCTTGTAAACCTACGCTGCACTCCCTCAAGAGCAAGAATGGCACTCCTCAAATTAGGGGACATGTTTCCTGCCTCTAGCGTGTCCAAGCCATTAACAATCTTGATAAATAATCCTCTTCTAATCCTGCTCCTTCTCTCTCTCTCTCTCTCTCTCTCTCTCTCACACTCTCTCTCTCTCACTCTTCTTCACTGCTCCCTTCTACTTTTCCTGACGTTTCATTCCTTCTTCCTTCTTCTCGACACATCCCATCTCAATGACATCTTTCTCTTGTTGCCTTTGCTGCCATCACTAGCAGAGACAGCAAGCACATCGGGCTGGCAGGTAGTCAGGCTGAGTGTCTTAATTGTGATAAAAATAACACTCGGTTAGAGCGGCATATTTATCTTCCCCTGTTTGTGAAGGTGGAGAGTGACCGAGTTCGGCAAGATGCTTGCGATTCAAGCAAACTCCACCTGTCAGCGAAACAGCTGCAGTGCTATTCTCTTAGAAACATAGAAACATAGAAAATAGGTGCAGGAGGAGGCCATTCGGCCCTTCGTGCCAGCACCGCCATTCATTATGATCATGGCTGATCGTCTCCAATCAATAACCCGTGCCTGCCTTCTCCCGATATCCCTTGACTCCACCAGCCCCTAGAGCTCTATCTAACTTGAATGCATTTCGTTGTCTCTGTACTGTACACTGACAATGACAATTAAAATTGACTCTGAATCTGAATCTAACTCTCTCTTAAATCCATCCAGTGACTTGGCCTCCACTGCCCTCTGTGGCAGGGAATTCCACAAATTCACAACTCTCCGGGGGGAAAAAGTTTTTTCTCACCTCAGTGTTAAATGGCCTCGCCTTTATTCTAAGACTGTGTGTGGCCCCTGGTTCTGGACTCGCCCAACAAGACTGTGGGGCTGCTGGTTCTGGACTCTTCTTGGATGGCGGGGTGGTACAGGGCTGGAACGGTGGCGCAGCGGGTCAGTTGCTGCCACACAGCGCCAGAGGACAGAGTTCGATCCTGACCACGGGTGCTGTCTGTACGGAGTTTGCACGTTCTCCCCGTGACCACGTGGGTTTCTCCGGATGCCCCGGTTTCCTCCCACACTCCAATGATGTGATGGTTTGTATGTTAATTGGCTTTGTGTAAATGTAAAATTGTTCCTAATGTGTGTAGGATAGAGCTAGTGCGCGTGGATCGCTGGTCGGTGCAGGCACGTTGGGCCGAAGGGCCTGTTTCCGCGCTGTATCTCGAAACTAAAAAAAACCTACCATCTCTCGCTGGTCTTCGCCAAATGAAGAGCCACATTTTGGAATCCACGGTGAGATACTGGGAATGGAAGTCTTGTTCACTGTTCCTGTTGCTTTAGATTAGAGATTACTATTACTGTTGAGGGAGTGCAGCGTAGGTTTACAGGGTTAATTCCCGGGATGGCAGGACTGTCATACGCTGAGAGAATGGAGCGGCTGGGCTTGTACACTCTGGAGTTTAGAAGGATGAGAGGGGATCTTATTGAAACATATAAGATTATTAAGGGCTTGGACACGCTAGAGGCAGGAAACATGTTCCCGATGTTGGGGGAGTCCAGAACCAGGGGCCACACAGTTTAAGAATAAGGGGTAAGCCATTTAGAACGGAGACGAGGAAACACTTCTTCACACAGAGAACGGTGAGTCTGTGGAATTCTCTGCCTCGGTGGAGGGCGGTGGAGGCCGGTTCTCTGGATACTTTCAAGAGAGAGCTAGATAGGGCTCTTAAAGATAGCGGAGTCGGGCGATATGGGGAGAAGGCAGGAACGGGGTCCTGATTGGGGATGATCAGCCATGATCACATTAAATGGCGGTGCTGGCTCGAAGGACCGAATGGCCTATTCCTGCACCTATTGTCTATTGTCTACCCTTTGAGAACTGGGGGGTGGTTTTAGCCTCTAGGAGTCGGGCTTGGAGCCCAAAGTTTTGGAACAAGAATTACTGGGAAGAAGCAGCCAGCACTGGGACAAGTCATGTAACAGAATCACATGGTTTGTCGAGCAATCCATCAATATTATACCGTGCAACGGATGAGATTTAAATAAAATTACAGGTTTGCTCTGTGTATTTATAAAATAATATAAAATTCAACATATCAAGCGGAATGCAACTTATTCCCCTTGAAATGCCGGGATTTATTATTGTATTAAGCACCTTTAACAGAGCAAATCATCCCTCACTGGAAGGTAATCGGAGAAAATTGGTTGATAATGCAGAGCTGGGCTGAAGATGAATGAAAATTGAGCAGACAATTGTCGGAGGTTGTGAGACTAGGGGCGAGCGTAGATGCTAAGATTAGTGCGGGTGTCAGGGGTCACGGGGAGAAGGTCAGGGGAAGCATTTTCTCAGGGGGTGGAAATGCCCAAGACTAGAGGTTGTAGCATTAGCATGACGGGGGCAAAGTCCAAAGGATTTGATGAGCGGGGCAAGTATTTTTTACACAGAGGGTGGTTAGTTAGTGCCTAGAATGTGCTTCCAGGGGTAGTGATGAAGGCAGATACGATGGCACCATTTAAGGGGCTTTTGGCTTCAGAGGCACTTGGATTTACAGGGAATGGAGGGATATAGATCTTGATTAGTACAGGGGTGTCAGGGGTCACGGGGAGAATAGACAATAGACCATGGGTGCAGGAGTAGGCCATTCGGCCCTTCGGACCCGGGTCTCTGGTGCCGTGAGGCAGCAACTCTACCGCTGCGCCACCGTGCCGCTCAATATCCATAAAACCAAGTGTTTGAAGTTTCCAAGTGTTGAACCCGGGAATAACGCAGCCAGTGTTTATACACAATAGACAATAGGTGCAGGAGTAGGCCATTCGGCCCCTCGAGCCAGCACCACCATTCACTGTGATCATGGCTGATCATCCACAATCAGTACCCCGTTCCTGCCTTCTCCCCATATCCCCTGACTCCGCTATCTTTAAGAGCCCTATCTAGCTCTCTCTTGAAAGTACCCAGAGAACCGGCCTCCACCGCCCTCTGAGGCAGAGGATTCCACAGACTCACAACTCCCTGTGTGAAAAAGTGTTTCCTCGTCTCCGTTCTAAATGGCTTACCCATTATTCTGAAACTGTGTGGCCCCTGGTTCTGGACTCCTCCAACATTGGGAACATGTTTCCTGCCTCTAGCGTGTACAAACTCTTAATAATCATATGTTTCAATAAGATGCCCTCTCATCTTTCTAAACTCCAGAGTGTACAAGCCCTGCCGCTCCATTCTCTCAGCATATGACAGTCCCGCCATCCCGGGAATTAACCTGGTGAACCTACGCTGCACTCCCTCAAAAATCTCTGGAACTCTCTGCCACAGAGGTTAGTCGAGGCCAGTTCATTGGCCATATTTAAGAGGGAGTTAGATGTGGCCCTTGTGGTTAAGGGGATCAGAGGGTATGGAGAGAAGGCAGGCACGGGATACTGAGTTGGATGATCAGCCATGATCATATTGAATGGTGGTGCAGGCTCGAAGGGCCGAATGGCCTACTCCTGCACCTAATTTCTATGTTTCTAATAGCAAGAGAATGGGGTTAGGAGGGAGAGATAGATCAGCCATGATTGAATGGCGGAGTAGACTTGATGGGCCGAGTGGCCTAAATCTGCTCTATCTATCACTTATGAAGTTATGACAATTGTCCTTCAGCAGTTCAGGTGGAAACGTATTTCCAGTCTCCGTGCTATGATCAAACCCATTCTGCCGTTGATGTAGAGAATATCAGGGGGTTGATGGTCCATTTGATCAATGTTATTATTTCATCAAGTCTCACAATGCATGCGGAGAAACCTGTTGCGGAGGGTCACATTTTATTAGATTTGGGTTAGTGGCTGCCACCCAATCATGCCAGTGTGGAACCCACACTGAGGCACAGTGATCATCAAACTCTCCCTCAGATTTCTAAAACGATCCCTTAGTTCGTTCGGACTGATTCGCCACTTACAGCAGTAATAGTATTTTGTTCACAGTTCAGGACTTAGAACGACAGCATGCTGCAGCTAACACTGTGAGTGTCAGGTGATCCCACAGATACTTAAACATAGTCTTTAAAGGAGTGGTGGACAAATGCGCTGGGGAAACTCAGCGGGCGAGGCAGCATCTATGGCGAGCGAAGGAATAGGCGACGTTTCGGGTCGAAACCCCGAAGGAAAGCATTCAAAAGAGAGTTAGATGGAGGTCTTAGGGCTAGCGGAATCAAGGGATATGGGGAGAAGGCAGGAACGGATTAGTTCAAGTTCAAGTTCAAGTGAGTTTATTGTCATGTGTCCCTGATAGGACAATGAAATTAGTGCTTTGCTTCAGCACAACAGAACATAGTAGGCATGAATACAGAACAGATCAGTGTGTCCATATCCCATTATATTACTGATAGAAAATAGGTGCAGGAGGAGGCCATTTGGCCCTTCGAGCCAGCACCGCTATTCACTGTGATCATGGCTGATCATCCCCAATCAATAACCCGTGCCTGCCTTCTCCCCATATCCCTCGATTCCACTAGACCCCAGAGCTCTATCTAACTCTCTCTCAAATCTATCCAGTGACTTGGCCTCCACTGCCCTCTGTGGCAGGGAATTCCACAAATTCACAACTCTCTGAGTAAAAATGTTTTTTTCTCACCTCAGTCTCAAATGGCCTCCCTTTTATTCTAAGACTGTGGGCCCCTGGTTCTGGACTCGCCCAACATTGGGACCATTTTTCCTGCATCTAGCTTGTCCAGACCTTTTATAATTTTATATGCTTCTATAAGATCCCACCTCTTCCTTCTAAACTTCCAGTGAATACAAGCCTAGTCTTTTCAATCTTTCCTTGTATGACAGTCCCGCCATCCCAGGCATCAATCTCGTGAACCTACGCTGCACTGCCTCAATCACAAGGATGTCCTTCCTCAAAATAGGAGGCCAAAACTGTACACAATACTCCAGATGTGGTCTCACCAGAGCCCTATACAACTGCAGAAGAAGTTGTGGATGATCGTGGATGAACAGCCATGATTGACTTTCACCGTATCTTAATTAGTACATGTAACACTAATGTGACCTTGAAACCTTGAAACATTGAATGGCGGTGCTGGCTCGAAGGGCCAAATGGCCCACTCCTACACCTATTTTCCCTGTATCTAAGTATCTATGTCAAAACTAAGAAAGTTTAAATCACAGAAGCAGGCAGGCCCATAAACATACCCGCCCAAGGTATGAGAATCTGTCTAACGAATTACTATTGATATGAACATTTCTTCAACGTGACCTCACCTCTTTGTTTATTGCAGATCGAGATTCTCAATACACTTCTTGTAACTTAATCAGTGGAGTCGGCTACCAGATAAGGGTCACAAATGTATAATTGCCTTACATACTGACAATGGAACAGTTGAGTCCCTACAAGCTGCATCTTAACAGCCCCTCAATGCTATGAAAGGGGGAATGATATATTATAATCAATGAGGCAATAAATTCATAACTGTAAGACTTGGTGACCTTAATTGCGCAAACCCAAAGTCCATAGTTCAACCACAGTCCACAGAAGACCACCGTTGCTGGGGTTAGTGTTGTGCAGTGTTCAAGAGCATGATGGTCGCTGGGAAGATGTTGTTCTCGGCTTGTACTCGCTAGAATTTAGAAGATTGAGGGGGGATCTTATAGAAACTTACAAAATTCTTAAGGGGTTGGACAGGCTAGATGCAGGAAGATTGTTCCCGATGTTGGGCAAGTCCAGAACAAGGGGTCACAGTTTAAGGATAAGGGGGAAATCTTTTAGAACCGAGATGAGGAAAACATTTTTCACACAGAGAGTGGTGAATCTCTGGAATTCTCTGCCACAGAGGGTAGTCGAGGCCAAAGTTCATTGGCTATATTTAAGAGGGAGTTAGATGTGGCCCTTGTGGCTAAGGGGATCAGGGGGTATGGAGAGAAGGCAGGTACGGGATACTGAGTTGGATGATCAGCTATGATCATATTGAATGGCGGTGCAGGCTCGAAGGGCCGAATGGCCTACTCCTGAACCTAATTTCTATGTTTCTATGTTTCTATGACAGGACAGGCTAGATGCAGGAAGATTGTTCCCGATGATGGGGAAGTCCAGAACAAGGGGTCACACAGTTTAAGGATAAGGGGGAAATCTTTTAGAACCGAGATGAGGAAAACATTTTTCACACAGAGAGTGGTGAATCTGTGGAATTCTCTGCCACAGAAGGTAGTTGAGCCACAGTTCATTGGCTATATTTAAGAGGGATTTAGATGTGGCCCTTGTGGCTAAAGGGATCAGGGGGTATGGAGAGAAGGCAGGTACAGGATACGGGTTGGATGATCATCCGTGATCATATTGAATGGCGGTGCAGGCTCGAAGGGCCGAATGGCCTACTCCTGCACCTATTTTCTATGTTTCAACGTAAGTCAACACTAAAAAAACTTATCTATACTCCCAAGCCTTCCTGACGTCGACTGAGCGAGGGCTATATGTATGTAGTTTGTTTGTCTACACTATTCTTATAACAAATGTAAAGCACTTTGGCCAACGAGAGTTGTTTTTTAAATGTGCTATATAAATGTGACTAATGAGGGGACAAGATTGCGGCACCTTCATTAAACCATTGTAACAAATGATCCTTTGCCAGGCTTACCCTTTGCTCTGACGGGCACCAGCTTCAAACCAAAGCACTTAGCACCAGCTTGAAAGGAGGGTTCAAACCCCCATTCGGAGGTTAAGAATCTGTCGTAATGTGTCACCATCCCAATCTTTGAGCAGCTTGACTTATTTTGTTAACGAGTTGAAGGAGAGTTTGCCTTGGATCTGTAATTACCGGCAGAAATGTTTCTTTCAAAAGAGGACATTTTCAGAGATTTCTGGTCTAAATGGTTGCAGTTGCCAAGGCAACGTGTCTCCACTCTGCATTGTGTGGCATGGCGTAATTGAAAGCCGTCCACAAATGTACGAGTTAAGACTCGGAGAGAGGGAGAGAGAGAGCGGGAGAGGGAGAGAGAGAGAAAATAGAAAGATGCTTGTTGCTTAGAGATGCCTCCAAGCCATGCTCCTTCAATTGCTCCTTCTCAGGGTCTATTGGTCAACATATGACCCAAGGCAACTGATGAAAGGAATCAATTCCAACCTTCCAAGGAGCTTGCTGACAAAACCAAACTAAAAGATGGTACAACATTTCTTGGGTCTTTTGCTTGGGCAGTTTACACCCCAGCGGTGTGAACATTGACCTCTCCAATTTCAGGTAGTCCCTGCTTTCTCCCTCTTTCCCCTCCCCTTCCCAGCTCTCCCGCAGCCCACTGTCTCCGCCTCTTCCTTTCTTCTTCCCGCACCCTCCACCTCCACATCAGTTTGAAGAAGGGTCTCGACCCGACACGTCACCTATTCCTTCGCTCCATAGATGGTGCCTCACCCGCTGAGCTTCTCCAGCATTTTTATCTACCGATATTTCTCGAATTCACTTATAAAATAAATCTGTCTATTTGTGGGGAGGGCTGTCAGGTTCTACCTCAAAAACCACGTACAGTGTCCACAGAATCCTGGAATCCACGACATAGAAACATAGAATCATCGATAAAATAGGTGTCTAATGGAGTAGGCCATTCGTACCTTCAAGCCTGCACCGCCATTCAATATGATCATGGCTGATCATCCAACTCAGTATCCTGTACCTGCCTTCTCTCCATACCCCCTGATCCCTTTAGCCACAAGGGCCACATCTAACTCCCTCTTAAATATAGCCAATGAACTGTGGCCTCAACTACCTTCTGCGGCAGAGAATTCCAGAGATTCACCACTCTCTGTGTGAAAAATGTTTTTCTCATCTTGGTCCTAAAAGATTTCCCCCTTATCCTTAAACTATGACCCCTTGTTCTGGACTTCCCCAACATCGGGAACAATCTTCCTGCATCTAGCCTGTCCAACCCCTTAAGAATTTTGTACGTTTCTATAAGATCCCCCCTCAATCTTCTAAATTCTAGAGAGTATAAACCTAGTCTATCGGCAGGTACGGGATACTGAGTTGGATGATCAGCCATGATCATATTGAATGGCGGTGCAGGCTCGAAGGGCCGAATGGCCTACTCCTGCACCTATTTTCTATGTTTCTATGTATTGCCTTCCACCACAGTGAAGAATGTGGTGGATGTCTGTTGAATTATGTTGTCTATTATGTCCTTCTGTAATTGTAACTCTGCATGGTGGATTCATTTCACTGCACCTTAAGCTGCTTCTGACAAATACATTTGAACTTGAACCAGAACCTGCAACTTGTTTGTGAGTATACCAGGGGGGCTTGCCATGCAGTGGACAAATCCCGCAAGGTACTTCACACTGGCCCGTATTGGTGAACTAAAGTGAAAGGCCTGGATAGAGTGGACGTGGAGAGTATGTGCCCACTGGTGGGAGGGTCTGGGACTAGAGAACACAGCATCAGAATTAAAGGACGTTCCTTTAGAAAGGAGATGAGGTGGAATTTCTTTGGACACAGGGCGGTGAATCTGTGGAATTCATTAAAAAATCTGTGGAAAGCCTTAAAAATATCCACTGACTGGGCATCCACAGCCTTCTGTGGCAATGAATTCCACAGATTCACCACCCTCTGAATAAAGAAAATATAGAAACATAGAAAATAGGTGCAGGAGTAGAGGCCATTCGGCCCTTCGAGCCTGCACCACCATTCAATATGATCATGGCTGATCATCCAACTCAGTATCCCGTACCTGCCTTCTCTCCATACCCCCTGATCCCTTTAGCCACAAGGGCCACATCTAACTCCCTCTTAAATATAGCCAATGAACTGTGTGGCCTCAACTACCTTGTGTGGAAGAGAATTCCACAGATTCACCACTCTCTGTGTGAAAAATGATTTTCTCATCTCATCACATTGAATGGCGGTGCTGGCTCGAAGGGCCGAATGGCCTATTCCTGCGCCTATTGTCTATTGTCTATAGTGGAAACATCCTCTCCACTTGGAAAAAGTTTCTGACTGTCCATCTGGTTGGTCCCACCTATCTCCACCTTAAAGATCCCCAATGACTTGGCCTCCGCAGCCGTCTGCGGCAATGGTTTGAGGCACCTAGACCGCTATTTCACATTTCGTGGCCTTGGAATGCTTGTCATCTATCTCCGCTGCCTGCCTTTCCTGGAGAGTGTCGCAGGCACGAAAGTAATATATGGTTTATTACTTTAATACAAATTGTGTAACGTCAGCCATTTGAAACCCATAAAAATCCCCCTTGATTAGCGATGCAGACTGTTAGACCTTCTCCTGAAGACACAGTGCATCTCAAACCATGTTCAAAGAACTGAAAATATAACCTGTGTACATGGGTTACAAAGAGAACTCATTTGCTCTAAGCTGAATAAAATTGGGAGCTGGCATGGAGCCAAGTTTATTTATTTTTTTCTTGGATTGAGTTATATTTGGAATTTTCACTTAATATACAGCGGGGGGATAAATTGATATCGAAGGAAATAGATTTTCCTTTCCACAGATTGACGGTCAGAACCTTATTCCAAGGGTGGACATATCCAGCACTAATCGGCACAGCTATGAGGTGAGTTTAGAGGACAGACACAAAATGCTGCAGTAACTCAGCAGGGACAGGCAGCGTCTTTGGATAGAAGCAATAGGTGACATAGAAACATAGACAATAGGTGCAGGAGGAGGCCCTTCGAGCCAGCACCGCCATTCATTGTGGTCATGGCTGATCATCCACTATCAATAACCCGTGCCTGCCTTCTCCCCATGTCCCTCGATCCCGCTAGCTCCAAGAGCTCTATCTAAAGGGCCTGTCCCACTTGGCGATTTTTTTCGGCGACTGTCGGCGTCATTGACTGGCGTATCAGGGTGCTTGCCTGCCGTTAGCGGTACGAGCCGCTAAGAGACGTCCCCGAGCTCCGACGTACCCGCTACGTTCATTCTCCGTGCTTACCACGAGTTTGATTTTTTTAAAACTCGGGAGAGCTCTTGGAATGAACTCGTACCGTGGGACGGGGCTATAGCGGGGTCAGGGGATATGGGGAGAAGGCAGGAACGGGGTACTGATTGGGGATGATCACATTGAGTGGCGGTGCTGGCTCGAAGGGCTGAATGGCCTCCTGCTGCACCTATTGTCTACTGTCCATTGTCAAAGATAAAAATGTAATCAAGGGGTCAGTCAGACTAGTCGGAGGAGATGAGCGACAAAGTATTGAGTGAGTGTGTGGAACGCTGTGGCAGGGGTGTTGGTGTAGCCACATAAGAAAGAGGCGCTTAAGAAGACTTTAGATAGACACAACTTGTAATTAGTTTATTACTTTAGTACCTGCAATGTTCTCCAGGAAAGGCAGTCGGTGGGAAGAGATGATAAATATTCCATGAAAGGTGAAATAGCAGTCTGAGTGCCTCGAACCATTGTCGGGGATTTACAGGGAGAAGGCAGGAGAATGGGACTGAGAGGGAAAGATAGATTGAATGGCAGAGTAGACTCGATGGGCCGAATGGCCAAATTCGGCTCCGATAACGTGTCAACTGATGAACTTGTAATTCAAACATCTTGACCACGGTCTAGAAACAATGCCGTGGACTGAGGGATGTGGACCATTTACTGGCAGTGAGATTAGTTTCACTTGACGCCTTGTGTCGCAAGGAACTGCAGATGCTAGTTTAGAACGAAGGTAGACACAGAGTGCTGGAGTAACTCAGCGGGTCAGGCAGCATCTCTGGAGAGAAGGAATAGGTGACATTTCGGGTGGAGACCTGAAGAGGTTCTGAAGGGGTGTCTCGAGCCGAAAAATCAGCTATTCCATTAACCTTCAAGAGGAACCATCAAGACATTTTAACGTTAATAACGAACCAATTCCCACTTTAAAAGCACCCCATGACAAGAGTAACAAAGCATTGGCCATTTCTGGGCATTTAAGTCATCCGGCGTCACTGCGAACATCTCGGCTGATTTTGAACACAGATGTGCAGTTTTCTAATCTCCGTGAAGTTAAACGATACACAGTTTTCAACAAGAACAATTTGATGGACACTTTGCACAGGAGGATGGAATAAGCAAACGTCCCATTGCAGCTGCAGTGCGGTGTCTTCAGGAGATGCAGTGAGCCTTTACGGTGTCATTTTCAACAGAATTATAGCCTGACATCAGACCAGGCCCGATCATCTGAGGCCACTATCTCAGCAGACGTGTTAACCCATTCATTATGAATGGGGCCGCTCTCCAGTGACATTGTGGAGCAAAGATTTCCACACGTCGAGTGTTTAACGTCCAACCTAGAGTTGCTGCCTTACAGCGCCAGAGACCCGGGTTCGATTCTGACCACGGGTGCTGTCTGTGTGGAGTTTGCACGTTCTCCCTGTGACCAGCTGGGTTTTCTCCGGGTGCTCCGGTTTCCTCCCACACTCCAAAGACGTGCGTACAGGTTTGTAGGTTAAATCGGCTCCTGTAAATTGCCCTTAATGTGTACGGGGTGATCGCTGGTGTGGCTGGAGTGGCCTCGGTGGGCCGAGCGGTCTGTTCTCCCCCCCCCCCCCCCCCCCCCCCCCCCCCCCCCCCCCCCCCGTGTTATCTCTAAACAAGGAGGGACCCAGCGGGGGGAGCGGAGAATGAGGAGGTGACCGGCATTTGCACGACATTGAACACTTTGTAACTTTGTCAGTGCCCTTTATGTAGTGACCCTTTGCATACCTTGTGTCTCAGAGAATTTCACCGTGACATGCCACATGTGAGAATAAAATGTCATTCATTCAACTAGACGGTACTAAACCAAAATCCTGGGTATTTAGCAGAAAAAACTAGTCAGTTGCAATGCTGAGAATTAAATTAAATAAACTTTCCCCCTGCCCACTATCAGTTCAGCAGTCCTAGTAATCTTCTTCTTGCGTTATGGCGTGCACAACCTAAAGCCCCTGTCCCACCTTCACGACCTAATTCACGACCTCTGCCGAGTTTGCCCTCGACTCGTACTCGCAGCTTGGTCGCCACGGGGTCTTCGTAACTCTTCCTCACGCTCGTGAGTGGTCTCCGCGTACTCGTGGCCTCAAGTTGGTCGCAGCGTTTTTTCCAGCCTGACAAAAAATGACCACGAGTAAAAAAAAAGGTCGGCGTGGAAAAAATTGACGCTTTTTACTCGTAGGTCGGTCGTAGGTCGGTAACTGGCCGGAGAAAAAAATGCAAACATGACATCATTTTATCGTGTGATCATTTTCCACTCGTAGCTAGTCGGAGTTGGTCTTAGGTGTGGAAGACTGAGGTCGAGGGGGGTCGTGGGAGGTCATAGACCTAGTCGTAGGAGGTCGTAGACATAGTCGAAGGAGGTCGTAGACATAGTCGAAGGAGGTCTTTTACTTCGGCGAGTCAACATGACCTTGGCATTTTTTTCAATTACATAGAAACATAGAAATTAGGTGCAGGAGTAGGCCCTTCGGCCCTTCGAGCCTGCACCGCCATTCAATATGATCATGGCTGATCACGCAACTCAGTATCCCATCCCTACCTTCTCTCCATACTCTCTGATCCCCTTAGCCACAAGGGCCACATCTAACTCCCTCTTAAATATAGCCAATGAACTGGCCTCGACTACCCTCTGGCAGAGAGTTCCAGAGACTCACCACTCTCTGTGTGAAAAAAGTTCTTCTCATCTCGGAAAGACTGGATAGACTTGGTTTATACTCTCTAGAATTTAGGAGATTGAGAGGGGATCTTATAGAAACTTGTCCTTAAGGGGTTGGACAACTATGCAGGAAGAATGTTTCCGATGTTCTAGTCCTGGACAACCCACAGCTTAAGGATAAGGGTAAATCCTTTATAAGACCCCCTGAGGAGAACTCTTTAAACACAGAGAGTGGTAAACTCTGGAACTCTATCCAGTCTTTCTAGTTAAGGCCAGTTCATGACTATCCCAGGAGAGGGAGTTAGATGTGGCCCTTGGCTGCATCTCCCTCTATGGCAAAAGGCAGGTACGGGATACAGATTGGATGACCAAAATGATATATTAAATGGCCAGGTGTGGGCTCGAACCGAATGACCCTCCTGCAACTAATTTCTATGTCCTATGCTCCTATACTCAAATCCTTTTGCTATGAATTGATCTAGAGTCTTCTAAACTCGTGCATTAGGTCACCCAAGTGGGACGGGCCCTTAAAGTTGCAGGACAACTTGTTCTATTTGATTTTATTTGATTGTGCACGCCGGGTTGATTGCATTCGTTGAAACAGAGCGGACCAGGTGAAGGTTGCAATCTCCCACCCAGTCCCAACAATGATACTGAGGGATTGGGGATTGAAACTAACGCATTGTACAGTTTTCTTTTTCCGTCGGGGACAATTTGGGAGCCCGAGTCTCTGTTTGGGAAAAATAAATTGCTGCTAAAGTGTGTGTGTATCAGGTTGTTCCGGCAGAATGTGTTCACTCAGGCAACGGTGCACAAGTAGAAACAAGCTTCAAGTAACATTTACCTCGTGGGAGTACCGGCTTATAGAAATTACATAATTGAGAAAAGCATGACCACATTTCTGATTTGTTCCGAATACAGTTCCCTGATTTGCACTTCAGAATTCCTGAAACTCTCCCAGCAGGCAGGGTGTCATTCAACTGGGGAGAGTGGACAAAAGTGCTGGAGAAACTCAGCGGGCGAGGCAGCGTCTATGGAGTGAAGGAATAGGTGACGTTTCTGGTCATAGAAACATAGAAAATAGGTGCAGGAGTAGAGGCCATTCGGCCCTTCGAGCCTGCACCGCCTTTCAATATGATCATGGCTGATCATCCAACTCAGTATCCTGTTCCTGCCTTCTCCCCATACCCCCTGATCCCTTTAGCCACAAGGGCCACATCTAGCTCCCTCTTAAATATAGCCAATGAACTGTGGCCTCAACTACCTTCTGCGGCAGAGAATTCCAGAGATTCACCACTCTCTGTGTGAAAAAAGTTTTCCTCATCTCGGTCCTAAAAGATTTCCCCCTTATCCTTAAACTATGACCCCTTGTTCTGGACTTCCCCAACATCTGGAACAATCTTCCTGCATCTAGCCTGTCCAACCCCTTAAGAATTTTGTAAGTTTCTATAAGATCCCCCCTCAATCTTCTAAACTCTAGCGAGTACAAACCGAGTCGATCCAGTCTTTCTTCATATGAAAGTCCTGACATCCCAGGAATCAGTCTGGTGAACTTTCTCTGTACTCCCTCTATGGCAAGAATGTCTTTCCTCAGATTAGGAGACCAAAACTGTACGCAATACTCCAGGTGTGGTCTCACCAAGACCCTGTACAACTACAGTAGAACCTCCCTGCTCCTATACTCAAATCCTTTTGCTATGAAACGTCACCTATTCCTTCACTCCATACTCCATAGATTTTGCCTCACCCGCTGAGTTTCCGCAGCATTTTTGTCTACCTTCGATTTTCAAGCATCTGCAGTTCCTTCTTAAACATTCAACTGGAGAGAGTGCTGTGAAGGTTCACTTAGACTTTCCCAGGACTCCAGTGCTTGAGAGGCTGAGGCTTTTTATCCCTGTTTGAGAAGAGAAAGTTTGGCCACTCTGATCAAGTCAAGGGTCAAGGGTTAAGAGTGTTTTATTGTCCTGTGTCTCAGATAGAACGATGACATTCTTATTTGCTGCAGCACAACACAATATGGAAACATAATAAATAATATAACAAAAACTCATTTAAAAAAAAGAAATAACATTACCATATAACCATATAACAATTACAGCACGGAAACAGGCCATCTCGACCCTTCTAGTCCGTGCCGAACACATAATCTCCCCTAGTCCCATCTACCTGCGCTCAGACCATAACTCTCCATTCCCTTCCCATCCATATAACTATCCAATTTATTTTTATTTTTAATTACATTAACAGTGTAATATTAATAATAATAATAATAATAATAATAGTCTATTGTAGTTCAGAGGTTATTTGGTGTTGTGTTTAATAGTCTACTGGCTGTAGGGAAGAAGCTGTTCCTGAACATGCATGTTGCAGATTTCAGGCTCCTGTACCTTCTTCCCAATGGCAACGGAGAGATGAGTGTGTGGCCAGGATGGTGTGTGGGTCTTTGATGATGTTGGCTGCCTTTTTGAGGCAGCGACTACGATAGATCCCTCCGACGGTGGGGAGGTCAGACAGAGCCGGTGGTGGCCTGGGCAGTGGTCACAACTTTTTGCAGTCTTTTCCGCTCAAGTTGCTGAATTTGAGCCAATTATTAAGAAAGCTCATCAGCGCCTCTACTTCCTGAGAAGATTACGGAGAGTCGGATTGTCAAGGAGGACTCTCTCTAACTTCTACAGGTGCACAGTAGAGAGCATGCTGACCGGTTGCATCGTGGCTTGGTTCGGCAACTTGAGCGCCCTGGAGAGGAAGAGACTACAAAAAGTAGTAAACACTGCCCAGTCCATCATCTGCTCTGACCTTCCTTCCATCGAGGGGATTTATCGCAGTCGCTGCCTCAAAAAAGCTGGCAGTATCATCAAAGGCCCACACCATCCTGGCCACACACACATCTCCCTGCTACCTTCAGGTAGAAGGTACAGGAACCTGAAGACTGCAACAACCAGGTTCAGGAATAGCTACTTCCCCACAGCCATCAGACTATTAAACCTGGCTCGGACAAAACTCTGATTATTAATAACCACTTTCTGTTATTTGCACTTTATCAGTTTATTTATTCATGTGTGTATATATTTATATCATGGTATATGGACACACTGATCTGTTTTATAGTAAATGCCTTCTATGTTCTGTGTGCTGAAGCAAAGCAAGAATTTCATTGTCCTATACAGGGACACATGACAATAAACTCACTTGAGCTTGAACCAGGCCACAGAGATTGCAACTCCATGGACGCTGGTTTGTTCAGAAGGTAGTGCGAATAATTGGATTAATGATGAGCCTGTGTCAACTTCTCGAGACCCAACCCCAACCTGCACAGTATTGGACAACTGTTTATAAGCGTCAAGAGTCTGAAGAAGGGTCTCGACCCGAAACGTCACCCATTCCTTCTCTACAGAAACGCTGCCTGTTCTGCTGAGTTACTCCAGCTTTCTTGTGTCTATCTACAACATACATGTTCTATAAAACTTTTTCACCCAGAGAGTTGTGAATTTGTCGAATTCCCTGCCACAGAGGGCAGTGGAGGCCAAATCACTGGATGGATTTAAGAGAGAGTTAGATAGAGCTCTGGGGGCTAGTGGAGTCAAGGGATATGGGGAGAAGGCAGGCACGGGGTTATTGATTGGGGACGATCAGCCATGATCACAATGAATGGCGGTGCTGACTCGAAGGGCCGAGTGGCCTCCTCCTGCACCTATTGTCTATGTTTCTATGTTCGGGTGACACAGTTGAATCTGTGACAGCGTGCATCTCTTCAATCAGACCCCTGAGATTTAGGTTTGCAGAACAGCAGATGTTCAGCCCCTGTTTTCTCCTGGGAAGGATGAGTACTGCCAGGTTGAAGGTTTTTCCAATTGGAGCTGAGACTCGACGTCACCTCGGGCATTGATGCTTTGACCATCTCCATGGAGATGGCAGCAAGCTGAACTGGACAAGGATTAAACACAAGCCGATGACAAGCAGTGTAGATAATAAAAGGCATGCACGCATTTGAAAAGGTGGAGCACTTGTTTTAAGCTGCACAAAAATGCTGGAGAAACTCAGCGGGTGCAGCAACATCTATGGAGCGAAGGAAATAGGCAACGTTTCGTGCCGAAACCCAAGGAAATAGGCAACGTTTCGGGCCGAAACCCAAGGAAATAGGCAACGTTTCGGGCCGAAACCCAAGGAAATAGGCAACGTTTCGGGCCGAAAACCCAAGGAAATAGGCAACGTTTCGGGCCGAAACCCAAGGAAATAGGCAACGTTTCGGGCCGAAACCCAAGGAAATATGTAACGTTTCGGGCCGAAACCCAAGGAAATAGGTAACGTTTCGGCCCGAAACCCTTTGGGTTTCGGGCCGAAACGTTGCCTATTTCCTTCGCTCCATAGATGCTGCTGCACCCGCTGAGTTTCTCCAGCATTTTTGTGCACCTTTGATTTTCCAGCATCTGCAGTTCCTTCTTAAACACTTGTTTTAAGCTTCCTGTTCATCGGTACCCAGTGGTTTTTGAGATACAGTTTGGCAACAGGTCCATCAGCCCAACGAGTCCGCGCCAACCAGCGACCTCCCCGTAAACTAGTTCTACCGTACACACTAGGGGCAATTTACAGAAGCCAATTAACCTACAAACCCGCACTTCTTTGGGATGTGGGAGGATAGTTATATGGATGGGAATGATAGTTATATGGATGGGAAGGGAATGGAGGGTTATGGTCTGAGCGCAGGTATATGGGACTAAGGGAGATTATGTGTTCGGCACGGACTAGAAGGGTCGAGATGGCCTGTTTCCGTGCTGTAATTGTTATATGGTTATATGGTTATATGAAACGGGAGAACCCGGAGAAAACCCACGCGTGGTCACAGGAAGAACCTGCAAACTCTGTACAGACAGCACCCATAGTCAGGATCGACTATTGATGGATGTGAATCGAGTAAAATTAATATTTTTAAGGCAGCGATAGATAGATTCTTGATTAGTACGGGTGTCAGGGGTTACGGGGAGAAGGCAGGAGAATGGGGTTAGGAGGGAGAGATAGATCAGCCACGATTGGATTATTGGATTGGAACGAGTGAGGAGAGAAGGCAGAAGAACGGGACTAGGAGGCAGAGATCATCCATGATTGAATGGCGGAGTGGACACGATAATAGACAATAGACAATAGGTGCAGGAGTAGGCCATTCGGCCCTTCGGGCCAGCACCGCCATTCAATGTTATCATGGCTGATGTCAAGTCAAGTCAAGTCTAGTTTAATTGTCACATACACATACGAGATGTGCAGTGAAATGAAAGTGGCAATGCTCATGGACTTTTGTGCAAAAGCCAAACAACAAAACAACCAAACAAATTATAAACACAATCATAACACACATATTCTTTTTCATAATAAATAATGGAAGGAAAAACGTTCTGTAGAGTTAGTCCCTGGTGAGATAGGCGTTTACAGTCCGAATTGCCTCTGGGAAGAAACTCCTTCTCAACCTCTCCGTTCTCACCGCATGGCAACGGAGGCGTTTGCCTGACCGTAGCAGCTGGAACAGACCGTTGCAGGGGTGGAAGGGGTCTCCCATGATTTTGTTTGCTCTGGAGTTGCACATCATCCCCAATCAGTACCTGTCAAGTCTTCTAATGTTTTTGTGCAGATTCCCCGCTTGAAAGGGATCTGATTCAACCACCCCGAAATGATGAACTGGATTTCACTCAATGACCAAACACTTCTTTTCCATTTTTTTATCTTTTCCCTTTTTATTTTGGCAGATTGAGCAATTAATTTACAGTTCCACTTGATTTATAGTTTCAGCCATTACTTTGAAGGCATTTGGATGTTGTGGGTCTTAAGGTATTTAACAGTTTAGTCTTTTAGCAGTTGAAACCAGCTGCTAATCGGGTGCTGTAGATAATCAGCCCTGCGTGCCTTTGCTGGCGATCGCGCCAGTTTTTAGGACAGTCTCTTAGATTATACTGTTCAATTTTTAGCCGCAAGTCAACTTCTCCCGCGGGCCTGTCCGCTTTTCTGTTCACGGTCGGGCTGACTCTGATCCCGACCGGGCTTTCTCTGTTTTCTCCCCCCCACCGGGTTGACTGTTCCCGGCTGGGCTGAAGACTCGGCCTCTGTCGCTGGCTCTCTGGACCTGTCCGTGGCCTACACGGTACTAGGCCCTCACCTGACGTCTGTGGCTGCTACTGGGGCTGGCCGTGGGCTACACGGTCATCTTGTCGGTGGCTTCTCTGGACCTGTCCGTGGCCTTCACGGTACTAGGCCCCCACCCGACGTCTGTGGCTGCTGCTTGGGCTTGGCTGTGGGCTGTACAGCCCTGGATACATTCCAGGTAAGCTGACACTGTGTTTGGTGACCCTTACTGCCCCTGCTTGTTTTCCTAGCTCTTCCCTGAGCTATTGCTTCCCGTTCCTACCTTTTTTCTTTTTGGCGCCAATTCAAACCCATTTGGCTTGGTGCTGTTCCACTTGTTTCCAAATACTACTTCTATTTTTAACTTTTGTTTTCGATTCTTCTTGCTGGCCTTGTTCTTATCTTCGTTCATTTATCCTCGTCGCCAATTGTTGTGTATTCAGATGCTTTGAACAGTCTTGAATAAAGGCTCGGACACGGGAGGAATCGTACAAGCTTCTTTACTGCAGGACGCCACCTCCAGTCTCCCCCTGCTCATGGGTACTTGCCCAAGACATCACAAGACACCAATTACTTATCCTAGTTATCCCATACCCAACACTCCTCCCCCTTTAACTCCATTTCACCTGTACGGTATATGCTCTTTTCCTACTATTGTGCGCTTGCAGAGAGTAATGCGTTCGGCCGAATGCACTATGGGAACTTCATTCACCCCCCTGCAGGAACTATACAACAGGAAGTGCAACTCCAGAGCAAATAAAATCATGGGAGACCCCTTCCACCCCTGCAACGGACTGTTCCAGCTGCTACGGTCAGGCAAACGCCTCCGTTGCCATGCGGTGAGAACGGAGAGGTTGAGAAGGAGTTTCTTCCCAGAGGCAATTCGGACTGTAAACGCCTATCTCACCAGGGACTAACTCTACAGAACGTTTTTCCTTCCATTATTTATTATGTAAAAGAATATGTGTGTTATGATTGTGTTTATAATTTGTTTGGTTGTTTTGTTGTTTGTCTTTTGCACAAAAGTCCGCGAGCATTGCCACTTTCATTTCACTGCACATCTCGTATGTGTATGTGACAAATAAACTTGACTTGACTTGACTTGTGATTTTAATTTAGCATTAGTCCTTTCATTACAGTTTGACTTGACAGTACCCCACTCCTGCCTTCTCCCCATATCCCCTGTCTCCACTATCTTTAAGAGCCCTCTTTAGCTCTCTCTTGAAAGTGTCCAGAGAACCGGCCTCCACCGCACTCTGAGGCAGAGAATTCCACAAATTCACAAAAGTTTTTCCTCGTCTCCATTCTAAACGGCCTTCCCCTTATTCTTAAACTGTGTGACCTCCCCTGGTTCTGGACTCGCAGAGATAGGCAGAGACAGGCAGTTAAGGCAGAGATGGACAAATTCTTGGAATGGAAAGAGTGTGGAGAGAAGGCAGGAGAACGGGATTAGGAAGCAGAGATCGGACATGATTGAACGGCGGAGTGGACAAGATGGGCCGGATGGCCTAATTCTACTCCTATAAGGATAAGGGGGAAATCCTTAAGGATAAGGGGGAAATCCTTTAAAACCGAGATGAGAAGAACTTTTTTCACACAGAGAGTGGTGAATCTCTGGAACTTTCTGCCACAGAGGGTAGTCGAGGCCACAGTTCATTGGCTATATTTAAGAGGGAGTTAGATATGGCCCTTGTGGCTAAGGGGATCAGGGGGTATGCAGAGAAGGCAGGTACGGGATACTGAGTTGGATGATCAGCCATGATCATATTGAATGGCGGTGCAGGCTCGAAGGGCCGAATGGCCTACTCCTGCACCTAATTTCTATGTTTCTATAACTTGTGAAGTGTGGCGTTCAGAACTCAAGTCACCTTCTCTGAGCCTTGGTGCTGGTAATCGCCGACAGACCCCACTAAATCCATTTCTGAAGCACACATTTACAGTATTGATGGATTTCCAATCTTTTTGATTCAGCCCAGTGGACATCAATATCTCTTTTGCTCTCACTCACTGCATTGTATCAAATAATACATGTCAGTGTGTGGTGGCAGTGTGATAGGCAGCAAGACTGTCTCCCTGTGACTGATTGCTGTGTGCACCCAGACAGAAAGAGGCAAGTATTGGCAATTTATTACTAAATTATGTTATTAACTTTGTATAAGCCACGGTGCTCAAGTCCGGTTCATGGCAGGAATGTCAATGAATTGGGAAGCCTTGGAAATAATTGTTAATTTGCGCAGTTTTAATTTTTAAACGCAGGGCCACACAAGAAATACGCACGTTATTCAAGTCTGGAGATCAAATGCTGATTTGTCTTTTAATTGAAAGGAAGGAATTGGCCAACAATTGTACACTCAATGTTATGACTCCACAAAGCTAAATGTGTTCAAATTCATGTTGTTTTGTTTCAAAGTAAAACTGGCCAATTTACACACAATGATGTTCCAGAATTAGCCTTTTTTTTTTTTTTGTGCTGTAGTTTTCAAGGCGAGATATTAGCCAGATATTCATGCTGCTTCTGTTCAAGCTGCAGCCACTTGCCAGAGTCGCGGGTTCGATCCTGACTACGGGCGCTGTTTGCGCGGAGTTTGTACTTTATCGCCGTGACTGCGTGAGTTTTCTCCAGGTGCTCCGGTCTCCTCCCCACGCTCCTGGGAGTTGCAGCACTAAGTTGCAGCACTATCATTAGCACTATCTGACTCAGTAAAGCTATCCGTTCAATCCTGTTTTGTATACGTCTGGTGCATCAAGCATGTCCCTCATTAATCCTGCCAAGTTATTCTTTTCTGCCTTACACAAAACTATCCCTTTGTTACTTAACTTGGGGCGGCATGGGGTGGCGCAGCGGTAGAGTAAAGGGCCTGTCCCACGAGCATACAGCCTGCATGCGGCAAGCAAGACCAAACCGGAAGCGGGGGCCGCGCGGAGGTCGAGTGAGTGACGTGAAGTTCGAGCGAAGTCCGCGCGTGAAGTACGGCGTCAAGACGCTGTGTACTGCGTCGAGACGTTGCGCACGCCCGTCAAGGCGGTGCATATTGCCTCAACGCGGCTGCGGGCCGGCAGGCCGTTGCCGCGCGGAATTTTTGACCACGGTCAGTTTTTCGGAACCCCGCGCGATGTCGGGACCAGCTCCGCACAACTCCATACAGCTCCAGCGATCGAAGTGGGGACCGGCCCCGCGAGGCCGTACGGCTCAAGCGACCACGTTAGGTCGCGCTTGCCGCATGGAGTCGCGTGCACGTGGGACAGGCACTTTACTGCCCCACAGCGCCAGAGACGCCGGTTCGATCCTGACCACGGGTGCCTGGAGTTGGTGCATTCTACCCGTGACCTGCGTGGGTTCTCTCCGGGTGCTCCGGTTTCCTCCCACTCTAAAAAGACGTGCAGGTTTGTAGGTTAATTGGCTTTGGCGAAAATGTAAATTGTCCCCAGTGTGTGTGTAGGATAGTTACGGGGTGGTTGGAGCGGACTCGGAGTGGTGGGCCAAGCTGTAACTCTAAAGTCCAAAGGCATTATTTTTCCAGTGCTTTGAGGTGCCTGGTCCATGTTAACCAAAGGACAGCGCATATACTGCCCAGTGGATCATAGAAACATAGAAACATAGACATTAAGTGCAGGAGTAGGCCATTCGGCCCTTCGAGCCTGCACCGCCATTCAATATGATCATGGCTGATCATCCAACTCAGTGTCCCGTACCTGCCTTCTCTCCATATCCTCTGATCCCCTTAGCCACAAGGGCCACATCTAACTCCCTCTTAAATATAGCCAATCAACTGGCCTCAGAGAACTGTGGCAGAGAGTTCCAGAGATTCACCACTCTCTGTGTGAAAAAAGTTCTCCTCATCTTGGTTTTAAAGGATTTCCCCCTTATCCTTAAGCTGTGACCCCTTGTCCTGGACCTCCCCAACATCCTGCATCTAGCCTGTCCAACCCCTTAAGAATTTTGTAAGTTTCTATAAGATCCCCTCTCAATCTCCTAAATTCTAGAGAGTATAAGCCAAGTCTATCCAGTCTTTCTTCATAAGACAGTCCTGACATCCCAGGAATCAGTCTGGTGAACCTTCTCTGCACTCCCTCTATGGCAATAATGTCCTTCCTCAGATTTGGAGACCAAAACTGCACGCAATACTCCAGGTGTGGTCTCACCAAGACCCTGTACAACTGCAGTAGAACCTCCCTGCTCCTATACTCAAATCCTCTTGCTATGAAAGCCAACATACCATTCGCTTTCTTTACTGCCTGCTGCACCTGCATGCCTACCTTCAATGACTGGTGTACCATGACACCCAGGTCTCGCTGCATCTCCCCCTTTCCCAATCGGCCACCATTTAGATAATAATCTGCTTTCCCGTTTTTGCCACCAAACTGTGGTACACAAAAATGTTGGAGAAACTCAGCGGGTGCAGCAGCATCTATGGAGCGAAGGAAATAGGCAACGTTTCGGGCCGAGGCTGAGTTTCTCCAGCATTTTTGTGTACCTTTGATTTTCCAGCATCTGCAGTTCCTTCTTAAATACCTTATCTGATGTTTTCATCTTCACATTCCTGATTCCTCAGCTGATCAAAGGCAATGCAGGCGCATTGAAGATTGACTGGAATTCATTGTCAATGTCGATGTGAGGAGTGGTCCTGGAACATGGGCAGTAGGCGCATCCTCTTTGGAGAATGGTATCCGAGGGGTTTGCTATATTTCCCATCTCATAAACCATTCAAGCATTGAGAAATATTTTGTTTCAAGTACACAAATTTATTCGTAAATCAACAGCTGCTGGAATATTTCTCATGCATTCCTAATCTCAGCTTCAGCTGAAGGAATACAAAATATCTCCGAATGTCAGATATGGTAGAAGTCCATTCGACAGACCAGACCTCCCCCAACATTAACCCCATCCACATTTCATACTATAATCAAGAACCGAAGGCTGGGGGAGATTCTTGGACCAACGGCCACAGCCTCAGAATTAGACAGATCTTCAGAGAGGAGACGAGGAGGAATCTCTTTAGTCAGAGGGTGGTGAATCTGTGGAACTCGTTGCCACAGACGACAGTGAGAATGGAGCGGCTGGGCTTGCACACACTGGAGTTTAGAAGGATGAGAGGGTATCTTATTGAAACATATAAGATTATTAAGGGTTTGGACACGTTAGAGGCAGGAAACATGTTCCCGATGTTGGGGGAGTCCAGAACCAGGGCCACACACAGTTTAAGAATAAGGGGTAAGCCATTTAGAACGGAGATGCGGAAACACTTTTTCACATAGATAGTTGTGAGTCTGTGAAATTCTCTGCCTCAGAGGGCGGTGGCGGCCGGTTCTCTGGATGCTTTCAAGAGAGAGTTAGATAGAGCTCTTAAAAATAGTGGAGTCAGGGGATATGGGGAGAAGGCAGGAACGGGGTACTGACTGGGGATGATCAGCCATGATCCCATTGAAAGGCGGTGCTGGCTCGAAGGTCCGAATGGCCTACTCCTGCACCTGTTGTCTATTGTCTATGGACTGTGGAGGCCACGGCAATGGATATTTTTAAGGCGGAGATCGATAGATTCTTGATAGGTACGTCGTGTCAGGGGTTCTGAGGAGAAGGCAAGGAAATGGGGATGAGAAAGAAAGATAGATCAGCCATGAATGAATGGTGGAGTAGCCTTGACGGAGCGAATGGCCTAATTCTGCCCCTTTAACCTATGAACTTATGAACTTTTTCTCTATCTCTGGCTTCACATTTCATACCTCTCCTATCCTTAGCTCACACCTTCTATCTTTTAATCTCCAGCCTTTGTCAACATAAAACTAAGCTACCAGAATCAATCATTTGGACTGTGGTAGAATGTGTAATAGACACCACAAGGCACATTTTCTCAGTATATCCTGCAAAATATTTGTGCCAAAGACACTGCCTTCATTAATTCGTAAATATTTTTTTCTGAAGAAAATATGTTGTTAGTTCTTTCTCAAGACTCAAGAGTGTTCAATTGTCATAGATGCCGACTCTAGTCAATGAAATTCTCGCTTGCGGCAGCGTGCCAGGACTGTTCACACAATTCACGCAAATAATATATTATAAACACAAGTTCAATCGTTTAATAACCACAATACTAATGCACAATAAAAAGTCGTCAGTGCAACGGAATACAGTGAATAGATTGTCACGGTTGTGGTTTAGTGTTGTGCAGTGTTCAACGCTCTGATGGTTGTTGGGAAGAAGTTGTTCTTCAAGAGGCCACAGTGTTTTATTGTCGTGTGTCCCAGATAGAACCAAAGATCTTATAGCAGAGCAAGATAGGCTACTCCTGCTAAATGCAATGGGCTGATGTGTAGTACGCTATGGAGGGGATCCTGGGCATTTTTCCACGCCCATTTTAGCAACCTGAGCCTACCTGATCCGACCCGACTGGCAGTGTAATCAATGTTGCGGGGCAACAGTTTGTGTGGGTTAGATTCATAAATCTGTCAGTTCAAACTTCTTGTCAAGAATAAAATTTGATTCTGGTAATTGTCTTTTTTAATGTTTTTTAAATCATTTCTTTTTAAATGGCTCACAAACAGTGTTTGAGTTGATTTTGTAGTAACCGGAACCGACCCGACTCGCAGGGTAATTGACATTGCGGGGGAAGTTTTTGTGTGTGATTATAGGGTTAGATTCATAATTCTGTTAGTTCATAATTCTGTTAATTCTTGTTAAAGAATAAAATGTTTATAAACACACATACATGAATGTGATATAAATGTATATAATCATATAACACACACAATTATATTCTGATCCAATAATGAACTTTATTTCAGACTAGACACGGGACATTAAATAAGAAACATTGTAAATAAGAAACATTGTAAACCTCCCCGCAACTTCATACGCACTAGACCTTATCCCCTCTCCCGCTGCCCCGGACCCCACACTCCCTCTCCCTCTGCCCCGCACTCCCTCTCCCCGCTGCCCCAGACCCCACACTCCCTCTCCCGCTGCCCCGGACCCCGTACTCTCTCTCCCGCTGCCCCGGGCCGCGCACTCCCTCTCCCGCTGCCCCGGGCCGCGCACTCCCTCTCCCGCTGCGGATCCAATCTTTGGCCGGAAGCGAGATGGCGGAGCAAGATGGCGGAACAAGATGGCGGAGGCAGGTTGCTAAAATGAGTCATAAAATCGCCCATGAATCCGCCCACGAGCGTACTACACGTTTACGTGAGAGTAACCCATCTTGTTCTGCTATAGGATCTTTGGATAGAACCATGACATTCTTAAGGGCCTGTCCCATTTGGGCGCCATTTGCTCGCCATTTACGTGACATCATTTGTGCGCCAGGACGCGCGCGTGGTGTGTGGTGATGTTGGCAGCGACGCGCGGTCCCCCAGGATCCCCACGTGCCACCTGCGTGACACGCAAATGACGTGGGACAGGCCCTTTACTAGCAGCAGCACAACAGGATATGTAAACACAGGACACTGTAAACAATATAACAAACCAGAAAAAAGGTGTATGCGTATCTCCACATATACACACTTACATACAGACATATAACCATATAACCATATAACAATTACAGCACGGAAACAGGCCATCTCGGCCCTACAAGTCCGTGCCGAACAACTTTTTTTTTCTCTTAGTCCCACCTGCCTGCACTCATACCATAACCCTCCATTCCCTTCTCATCCATATGCCTATCCAATTTATTTTTAAATGATACCAATGAACCTGCCTCCACCACTTCCACTGGAAGCTCATTCCACACCGCTACCACTCTCTGAGTAAAGAAGTTCCCCCTCATGTTACCCCGAAACCTCTGTCCCTTAATTCTGAGGTCATGTCCTCTTGTTTGAATCTTCCCTATTTTCAAAGGGAAAAGCTTGTCCACATCAACTCTGTCTATCCCTCTCATCATTTTAAAGACCTCTATCAAGTCCCCCCTTAACCTTTCTGCGCTCCAGAGAATAAAGACCTAACTTGTTCAACCTTTCTCTGTAACTTAGTTGCTGAAACCCAGGCAAAACATTCTAGTAAATCTCCTCTGTACTCTCTCTATTTTGTTGACAAAATATACATAAACATGTATAAATACTCTCACACACACACATACGTACGCATACACACATATACATACATATGTATACATACACACATGTACATATACACATGTGTGTGTGTGTATATATATGTATGTACATAGATGTACTCTATATTGAAGATAAACACAAAACGCTGGAGTAACTCAGCGAGACAGGCATCATCTCTGGAGAGAAGGAATGGGTGACATTTCGGGTCGAGACCCTTCTTCAGATATGCCATATGAATATATGTATATAGATATAGACATACACACATACACATCAAAAACAAACTGGAATAGTGCAAAATGACAAACCCCAGTCTATGCAGTTCAGAG
Organism: Leucoraja erinaceus; assembly: GCF_028641065.1. NCBI lineage: Eukaryota > Metazoa > Chordata > Chondrichthyes > Rajiformes > Rajidae > Leucoraja > Leucoraja erinaceus. The sequence continues at coordinate 56,992,522 of NC_073387.1, read as the reverse complement.
CTTATTCCTTCAACCTGGAGCTTAACGTTTCCATCTGTCCCACCTTCAGTACCAGCTTCCCAACGGTGGCAGTGAAATGGGAGTGTGGCCCGGGTGGTGTGGTCCTTGATGATGCTGCCTGTCTTTTTGTAGCAGACTTTCCAATAGTTCCCTTTGATCAAGTCAAGAGTCAAGAGAGTTTTACCGTCATGTGTCCCAGTTAGGACAATGAAATTCTTGTTTGCTGCAGCACGACAGAATATGGAAACAAAATACAGAATGGGAGAAGAAAAGTCCAGTGTGTGTGTGTATACACGCACGCACACATACTCAATAAATAACAAATATTGTGCAATAATAATAATAGTCTGTTGCAGTTCAGAGATCAGAGCTTATTTGTTGTTGTGTTTAATAGCCTGATGGCTGTGGGGAAGATGCTGTTCCTGAACCTGGACGTTACAGTATTCAGGCTCCTGTACCTTCTTCCCGATGGCAGCGGAGAGATGAGCGTGTGGCCTGGATGGCGTGTGGGTCTTCGATGATGCTGGCTGCCTTTTTGAGGCAGCGACTACGATAGATCCCTTCAACGGTGGGGAGGTCAGAGCCGGCGATGGACTGGGCAGTGGTCACAACTTTTTGTAGCCTTTTCCTCTCCAGGGCGCTCAAGTTGCCGAACCAAGCCGCGATGCAACCGGTCAGCATGCTCTCTACTGTGCACCTGTAGAGGTTCAAGAGAGTCCTCTTTGACACACCGACTCTCCGTAATCTTCTCAGGAAGTAGAGGCGCTGATGAGCTTTCTTTATAATTGCATCAGTGTGCTGGGTCCAGGAAAGATCTTCGGGAATGTGCACGCCCAGGAATTTGAAGTTTTTGACCCTCTCCACCATCGTCCCGTTGATATAAACAGGACTGTGGGGTCCTCATCCTTCCCTTTCCAAAGTCCACAATCAGTTCCTTAGTTTTACTGGTGTCGAGAGCCAGGTTGTTGTGCTGGCACCATTTGGTCAAACGGTCGATCTCACTACTATGCTCTGACTGGTGGGGAGGTCAGTAGGTGTGATATGTGACGTTTCACAGAGTGCTGGAGTAACTCAGCGGGCCAGGCAGCATCTGTGGAGAACATGGATAGGTGACGTTTCACAGAGTGCTGGAGTAACTCAGCGGGTCAGGCAGCATCTGTGGAGAACATGGATAGGTGACGTTTCAAACAGAGTTCGGCTGGAGTAACTCAGAAGGTCAGGCAGCATCTGTGGAGAACATGGATAGGTCCTTAGCTCACAGTGTGTTGCTGGAGTAACTCAGCAGCGGTCAGGCAGCATCTGTGGAGAACATGGATAGGTGACGTTTCACAGAGTGCTGGAGTAACTCAGCGGGTCAGGCAGCATCTGTGGAGAACATGGATAGGTGACGTTTCACAGAGTGCTGGAGTAACTCAGCGGGTCAGGCAGCATCTGTGGAGAACATGGATAGGTGACGTTTCACAGAGTGCTGGAGTAACTCAGCGGGTCAGGCAGCATCTCTGGAGAGAAGGAATGGGTGACGTTTCAGGTCGAGGCCCTTCTTCAGACTGAGAGCCAGCAGAGAAGGCAGGGTTACTTTGACTAACCCACTAAACTGCACCACGCTGTTGATGTATTTTTATTTCTATTTAACTGATGGAGCAAGAATGCTTCTGCTTTTCCTCAAAGGACTAATTAAAACCACAGTGTTCATACTGTGAGCTCCTCAGCATTAAGACGGTGTAGTCAGGGGCAGCAGCAAACCTGCCTTCATCGCATCCCTTCACTCTCCCTCTCCAAATTGGCACTAATTAATAATTTCTGGAAATCTGCACATTTTTCATTTTTCATAATTCATCGTAAGCAGAAATGCTAATACAAAGATACACCTCTGCGAATGTAATATAAAGGTCTGGATAGTTGAAAGGACACTTCACCGAAAGAACAAAGGGCGGGCAACACACTGGGGGAGTTGCTGCCTCATGGCGCCGGAGACCCGGGTCCCAACTTGTAATCTGTGGGTGCTGTCTGCGAGGAGTTTGCATGTTCTGCCTGTTTAATATAGTCCTTTATTGAACTGCTTGTATACACACACACATACTTAGCTAATAAAATTAATTCATTCAATCATTGCCACATGCGACCTATTAATTTTATTTACATTAAAGTCAGCAACGAGGCACAATATTACATAAGAATTAAACATAAACAGCCACCACAGCAGTGTGTGAGAATCCCCAGGTCACACAGCAGAAGCTGAGACGCACGGCCATCAGTCCAATGTCCGGGACACACACACACACACACGCGCGCCCCTTCACCGTGACGTCACCAGAGTTGTCCCGACCGCTTGTCGCTCTCTCTGCAGTCCCTGTCCGCCCGCGCAGTCAGAAAGCTGTCGGCACTAGCGCCAGACTCCAGGACGTCCCGTGGCGCGACGTCAGCGCAAACACCGAGACCACCGCACTCACGGCACTCCCTCCGAGTCCCCACCAGCGCAGGCAGCATCCATCTTGTTTCTCGGCGACCTCGCATTCCCCACTGTGATGGAAGGCGAATAGCGTTTAACTTCTTCCTCCTTTTCTCCCGCGGGCGGGGCGATCGGAACATCCGCGGTCAGGGCGGACGAAGCTCCCGCATTCGGCAATCATAGCCCCTGCGATGTAGCGTTCTCAGCTCCCGCGATCAGGGCGGTCGACGCTCCTGCAGCAAAGGGTCCCGCCAGCTCCACCATGTCAGGCCGCAGTGCGGGCAGAGATACGATCGGAACATTTCGCATTTGAGTATAGAAGCTGGGATGTAATGTTAAAATTGTACAAGGCATTGGTGAGACCAAATCTGGAGTATGGTGTACAATTTTGGTCGCCCAATTATAGGAAGGATGTCAACAAAATAGAGAGAGTACAGAGGAGATTTACTAGAATGTTGCCTGGGTTTCAACAACTAAGTTACAGAGATAGGTTGAATAAGTTAGGTCTTTATTCTCTGGAGCGCAGAAGGTTAAGGGGGGACTTGATAGAGGTCTTTAAAATGATGAGAGGGGTAGACAGAGTTGACGTGGACAAGCTTTTCCTTTGAGAATAGGGAAGATTCAAACAAGAGGACATGACTTCAGAATTAAGGGACAGAAGTTTAGGGGTAACATGAGGGGGAACTTCTTTACTCAGAGAGTGGTGGCTGTGTGGAATGAGCTTCCAGTGGAAGTGGTGGAGGCAGGTTCGTTGGTATCATTGAAAAATAAATTGGATAGGCATATGGATGAGAAGGGAATGGAGGGTTATGGTACGAGTGCAGGCAGGTGGTACTAAGGGAAAAAAAGTTGTGTCGGCATGGACTTGTAGGGCCGAGATGGCCTGTTTCCGTGCTGTAATTGTTATATGGTTATATGGTTATTTCGGTCGGGGGGGTGAGATTTTAACAAAAGTTTCCCGCCACCCATATAATACAAAAACTAAAGATAAACTAAAACCAAACAAATAAAACGGATTAAAATCAACGAGGAAGGAAGGGACAAGATGGGCTGTTGTCGAGGCGACATCCTCCGGGTGCTCCGGTTTCCTCCCACGTTCCAAAGACGTGCGGGTTCATAGGTTAATCTGTCCTCTGTAAACCGTCCACTGGTGTGCAGGGAGTGGGTGCGTAGGTGGGACACCATGTGTGGGACGACAGATGGCACAATGGGCTAAGTGTTTGGCTGGCGACCGAAAGGTAGCCGGTTTGAATCCCGCTTGGAGTGCATACTGTCGTTGTGTCCTTGGGGCAAGACACTTCACCCACCTTTGCCTGTGTGTAAATGTAATGTAATTATGTGAAGCACTTTGGGGTCAATGCAAGTTGACTAAAAATGTGCTATCTAAATAAGATTATTATTATTATTATAGAACTAGTGTGAACAGGTTGGCGAGCCGAAGGGCCTTTTCCATGCTGTATCAATCAAACAATCAAAGACAACTTTGCAATAACTAGGAAAAGTCATTGTAAAACTACTGCTCTGCCTGGCGATATACCGGCCGCCTCATACCGTCCACTGTCGGTGGATTCATAGATCAGTTTAGTTTGTAGAAACAGCGCAGAAACTGGTTATTTGTCCCACTGAGTCTGCGCCAATCAGTGATCTCCGCACACTAACTCCATCCAGCACACACTAGGGACAACTTGCTATTGCACCAAGCCAATTAACCTACAAATCTATAAGTCTTTGGATTGTGGGAGGAAATTGGAGATCCCAGAGAAAGCCCATGCGGTCACGGGGAGAACGTACAAACTCCGTACAGACAGCAGGCGTAGTCGGAATCAGACCAGTCTTTGGCGCTGTAATGCCCCCTGTCCCACTTACGAAACCTGAACGGAAACCTCTGGAGACTTTGCGCCCAACCCAAGGTTTCTCCCCGGAGGTTTTTGTCAGTCTCCCCTACCTGCTTCCACTACCTGCAACCTCCGGCAACCACCTGCAACCTCCGGGAACCGCACGGAAACCTTGGGTGGGGCGCAAAGTCTCCAGAGGTTTCCGTTCAGGTTTCCTAAGTGGGACAGGGGCTTAAGGCAACGCTACCACTGCGCCACCGTGCCTGACTGTCATGTCAAGAGAATGGGTCACTCTTTTGGATAAAGCACAATTTGAAAAAAACAATTGGAGCCAGGGTGTGGCACCAGTAGCTGTGTTGGTATTTAGTGTCCATTGTTGATGGCCCTGGGATCGAGGAGATAGTTAAAATGGCAACCGCATGGTCATATCGGCCCAATCAGATGGTCTTTGGCTGATTCATCCAATCCAAGTTCCATCCAAGACCGCAAGAAATCGCAGAGAGGTGTGGACGCAACCCAGACCATCACACGCACCAACCTCCCTTCCACTGCCTCCATCTACACCTCACGCTGCCTCGGCAAGGCCAGCAGCATCATCAAGCACCAGTCTCACCCTGGTCACTTCCTTCTCCCCTCTGCCATCGAGCAAGAGTTGCAGAAGTGTAAAAACGCACACACCTCCAGATTCAGGGACAGCTTCTTCCCCGCTGTTATCAGGCAACAGAACCATCCTACCCACAACCAGAGAGTGGTCATAAACTACCATCGATCCCCTTTTGAGACTCATGGACTATCCATTAATGGGACTTTACTGTGCCTCGTGCCTTGCACTAAACGCTATTCCCTTTATCATGTATCTGTACACTGTGGACGGCTCGATTGTAATCATGTGTAGTCTTTGTTTCGGCTAAGGACCCTTCTTCAGCAGAAAAGGGTGTTGGAAGTATTCCGTGCTGAAGTGTAGTGCCTTAGAATGCTCAGGATAGAAACAAAATGCTTTAGAATGCTTCAGAGGGCAGTTAACCTCTTTGATCAGAGGGATCAGAGGGTGGTGAATCTGTGGAACTTATTTCCACAGAGTGCTGTGGAGGGCAAGTCAGTGAAATTGTTACGGCAGAGATAGACAAATTCTTGATCTGGCGTCAAGGGTTATGGGGAAAAGGCGGGTACATGGGATTAGGAGGCAGAGATCAGCCATGATTGAATGGTGGAGTAGACTCGATGGCCGAATGGCCTAATTCTACTGCTGTAACTTGTGAACTTGTAATTCAGCGGGACAGGCAGCATCTCTGGAGAGAAGGAATGGGCGACGTTTTGGGTCGAGACCCTTCTTCGGATGTTCTTAGTTTGCTCGGTCAGAAAAACGAGAACTTAAATCCAGCACCTAAACGCAGCAGTAAGATTAATTTCAATAATATTTGGCCAAAAAATGCAAAGTTGAACTGATCGACGTAGAAATTGCAAACAGTTTTTTTTTCCTTTCAGTTGCAATTCCAAAATTCACATCAACCAGGGAGTGCCGGATAATCACAGCAAACCTCCTCTCTGTGCTGCCTTGAAGGGTCCTCCATGAAATGAGCTTCGACCGCCACTGTTCCGTTTCTAATGAGTCAAAGTCCATAGTGCGCAAATGTCTGTAATTTTGCATTAAATTGGTAGTTACAGCACATTCAATCCTGCCTGAGTGGAAAATGGAAATGTTCCGTTGGATGAGCGGAGCTGGAAATCAGTTGGGTGGTACAGCATAATGTACAGGGACCTGCTCTACAAGTCAAAATTGGTCTATTAAAATCTACACAAAAGAGTGTGCTCTTACCCGAGTTTTATCTCGGTTGTGCCCATTATCTGGCCTGGCTGAGATTTCCCTTCAAATAATCCGTGCGTTCATGAATTGTCGTGACACAGTAACTCAAATGCAGATGAATACAATATTGCTGTCAATTATATCGTCGAGCAGAAGTTCTTTTCTTTGACTTGACCCCATCCTGGGCCACATCCACATCCCTTTGACCAAGCCTCTTTGACACAGGCTTGGACCTGTATCTTCTCAAGGGCTACATGTACTAAATCCACAATTCTCTTGTCACCAACATCACTCAAGGTTAAGAAACAAGGAACATGCAGGTGCCGGTTTACACAGAAAGGACACAAAGTGCTGGAGTAACTCAGCGGGTCAGGCAGCATCTGTGGAGAACATGGATAGGTGACGTTTCACAGAGTGCTGGAGTAACTCAGTGGGTCAGGCAGCATCTCTGGAGAACATGGATAGGTGACGTTTCACAGAGTGCTGGAGTAACTCAGCGGGTCAGGCAGCACCTGTGGAGCTAAGGAAATAGGCAATGTTTCGGGCCGAAACCCGTAAGGGTTTTGGCCCGAAACATTGCCTATTTCCAGAAGGATTTCGGCCCGAAACGTTGCCTATTTCCTTAGCTCCATAGATGCTGCTGCACCATAACTGAGTGGGTCAGGCAGCATCTGTGGAGAACATGGATAGATGACGTTTCACAGAGTGCTGGAGTAACTCAGCGGGTCAGGCAGCATCTGTGGAGAACATGGATAGGTGACGTTTCACAGAGTGCTGGAGTAACTCAGTGGATCAGGCAGCATCTGTGGAGAAAATAGATAGGTGACATCTTCGGAGGGAAGGAAACAGGCGACGTTTCTGGTCGAGACCCTTCTTCAGACTGATGAAGTCTGATACCACCTCCAGTTTAAATTCCTTTTGGAATATTTTGGAGGACCAAGAAACCAAGAGGGAAAAATTAGTAATTCTAATATGCAGAATGATGGCACGCACTCATTCATTCAGTCACCTATTCCATTTACAATAGACAATAGACAATAGGTGCAGGAGTAGGCCATTTGGCCCTTCGAGCCAGCACCACCATTCAATGTGATCATGGCTGATCATCCACAATCAGTACCCCGTTCCTGCCTTCTCCCCATATCCCCTGACTCTGCTATTTTTAAGAGCTCTATCTAGCTCTCTCTTGAAAGCATCCAGACAACCTGCCTCCACCGCCGTCTGAGGCAGAGAGTTCCACAGACACCTTACCCCCTCTCACACTCACGGTTTCAAGAGAGAGTTACATTTAGCTCTCAGGGCTAACGGAATCAAGGGATACGGGGAGAAGGCAGGAACGGGGTACTGATTCTGGATGATCAGCCATGGTCATATTGAATGGCGGTGCTTACTTGAACGGGGCCGAATGGCCTACTCTTGCATCTATTTTCTATGTTTCTATGTGATAAGGATGGGAATACTAAGTACTAAGCTTGTACACTCTAGGGTTCAGAAGGATGAAAGGGCATCTTATTAAAACATATAAGATTATTAGCGGTTTGGACACGCTAGAGGCAGGAAACATGTTCCCGATGTTGGGGGAGTCCAGAACCAGGGGCCACAGTTTAAGAATAAGGGGCAAGCCATTTAGAACGGAGACGAGGAAACACTTTTTCTCACAGAGAGTTGTGAGTCTGTGGAATTCTCTGCCTCAGAGGGTGGTGGATGCCGGTTCTCTGGATACTTTCAAGAGAGAGCTAGATAGGGCTCTTGAAGATACCTGTAGTGGAGTCAGGAGATATGGGGAGAAGGCAGGAACGGCACATTATGTGGTTTAATTACATATATAATATTCAATATCTAATCATCGGTGAGTAGAACAACACAGTGACAGAGAAAACAAGATTTAATTGCCAGAGACAAAGAAAGGAGAAGAATACAATAAACTGGTGATTTGGACTTTTTCCAACAGTATTGTATTCACAATGAGAAAGAAAGGAATTCCACATTTTCAGTCAACACAAGGAACTAACAAAAAAAATCACAGAGTGCTGGAGTAACTCAGCCGGTTTTTGTGTTGTGAGTCTGTGGAATTCTCTGCCTCAGAGGGCGGTGGATGCAGGTTCTCTGGATACTTTCAAGAGAGAGCTAGATAGGGCTCTTAAAGACAGCGGAGTCAGGAGATATGGGGAGAAGGCAGGAACGGGGTACTGATTGGGGATGATCAGCCATGATCACATTGAATGGCGGTGCTGGCTCGATGGGCCGAATGGCCTCCTCCTGCAGCTATTGACTATTGTACTGACTGGGTGAAGAACAGACCAGCTTTGGAGTCTTCTTCCACAGATGCTGCTTGACTCGCTGGAACCAATTTTCTAAGTTTCTACACAGACAATGAGTTGAGCTTTCCTGGTGGTGAGTACAGTTTTGCCAAGCTGCTGTCTGCTCCATTGAATCCACAGTGCGTGGTTCCTTTCTGATCTATTTGTTTTTGTAGTTAACACTCCTCCAGGCAACATTACGGGTGTTTAATTTTTAAAACAATCATTGTATTTCCTGCTCAGAAAATTAGCCTTGGCTTCGCAATGTTTAGAATGTTTTTTTTCATCAGGAGAATTGTTACACTCATCGTGGCAAAGAGCATTGTCCTGCCGTGTGCAGTGGAGGAGATATTCTAGATAGCATCCGTAAAGATGTCCACACCTGCTTTTGTCCACCCATGCATTTTGCAAAGAAATATGATCATCTGTTAAGTGACAGGAGCAGAATTCGGCCATTCGGACCATCAAGTGCATTCGACCCTCTCAACACCATTTTCCTGCCTTCTCCCCATAATCCCTGATACCCTCACTAACCTGTTCTCGTGAATCTGTGGAATTCATTGTCACTGAAGGCTGTGGAGGCCAAGTCAATGGATATTTTCAAGGCGGAGATGGATAGATTCTTGATTAGTACGGTGTCAGAGGTTCCGGGGAGAAGGCAGGAGTATGGGGAAGAGGGGGAGTTTAAAGATCAGCCAAGATTCAACGTCACCTATCCATGTTCTCCACAGATGCTGCCTGACCCGCTGAGTTACTCCAGCACTCTGTGAAACGTCACCTATCCATGTTCTCCACAGATGCTGCCTGACCCGCTGAGTTACTCCAGCACTCTGTGAAACGTCACCTATCCATGTTCTCCACAGATGCTGCCTGACCCGCTGAGATGGTGCAGCAGCATCTATGAAGCTAAGGAAATAGGCAACGTTTCGGGCCGAAATCCTTCTGGAAATAGGCAACGTTTCAGGCCGAAACCCTTACGGGTTTCGGCCCAAAACATTGCCTATTTCCTTAGCTCCACAGATGCTGCCTGACCCGCTGAGTTACTCCAGCACTCTGTGAAACGTCACCTATCCATGTTCTCCACAGATGCTGCCTGACCCGCTGAGTTACTCCAGCACTCTGTGAAACGTCACCTATCCATGTTCTCCACAGATGCTGCCTGACCCACTCAGTTATGGTGCAGCAGCATCTATGGAGCTAAGGAAATAGGCAACGTTTCGGACCGAAATCCTTCTGGAAATAGGCAACGTTTCGGGGCGAAACCCTTACGGGTTTCGGCCCGAAACGTTGCCTATTTCCTTAGCTCTACAGATGATGCTGCACCCGCTGAGTTACTCCAGCACTCTGTGAAACGTCACCTATCCATGTTCTCCACAGATGCTGCCTGACCCGCTGAGTTACTCCAGCATTCTATTTTCTTTAAAATACCTTGTTACTGTGGGATGAGCAGTGAGGATTAAGTTTAAGGTGGCCAACTTTCTCACTCCCAAATAAGGGCCAAAAGGTCAAAATAAGGGACAAATTCCCGACGGCAATTCGTTGACCGACTGGGCCGTGGCTGGGTGAATGATGAGTTGGCCTCGAGTGCTGGACTGCACACAAAGCCCAGTCGGCGGGGCCAGCTGAGGAGTTCTGGCCGGTGATCGGCCGTGAGAAGGAGGGGTGGCGGTGGTGTCGGCGGTAAGCGAAGGTCCGAAGGTCGAACAGCTGGCCGGGCTGCCGACCGACCGACGGGGCCACGGGCGAGGCGCTGCTGCTGCTGCTGCACTCCACGGGCTGCACTACGTCAGGACGGGGTGAGGCGAGACCCGACACGTCGCTCCGACCCGACAGTCCCCTCGACCCGAGTAGTAGCAGTGGGGTGGGAGATTGCAACCTTCACGTGGCCCGCCCTGTTTCGACGAATGCAATCGACCTGGCGGGCACATTCAAATAAGATCAAATAGTCCAAGTTGCCCTACAACTTTAAGCTGTGCATGCCGCAGGCAAGAAGATTAGTAGTAGTCAAATATGGGACAAGGTAAAAACAAGATGCAAGCTTTAAAAATATGCTGACACAGGAAAATATGAAGAAAATAAGTGGCTTATGGATGTATTACTAACAAGAGAAATGTATAGTTTATCGGTATCACTCACAGTGCTAGGACAGAATGATCAAAACAGCCTCCTCTAACACTGTAGCTAAAGAACTGTGCACCGTTTATTATACATCATAAACTCTGAACAGACTCGTAACAATTATCAAGAGTAGATATTTTCAAGTTGCCCATTGCTTCTTCCACGATTGCCTCTCGTGTTCATGTCTGTAGAGTACAGCACAGGAACAGGCCCTTCGACCCACAATGTCCGTGCCCAACATGATGTCAAGTTAAATATGAACTCTTCTGCCAGCTCGTGACCGGTATCCCTCCACTCCCTGCATATCCAAGTGCCTTTCCAAACGCCTCTTAAATCCCACTATCATATCTGCCTCCACCACGACCCCAGGCAGTGAATTCTAAGCACCCTCCATTCACCTTCAAAGGTAGCCAGGGGGTGGAAATCGCTATCAAAACATGGGGGGGACACAATTTCTTGGTGGGCGCACACACACACACACACACATACACACACACACACACACACACACACACACACACACACGCACGCACGCGCACGCACGCACACACACGCACGCACGCACACGCACGCACACGCACGCACACACACACACGCACACGCACGCACACGCACACGCACGCACACACACACGCACGCACGCGCGCGCACGCACACACGCACGCGCGCGCGCGCGCGCACGCACGCACGCACGCACACACACACACACGCACGAGACTTCGACCGTGGAGAGGTGGACGGTAACATCGGGAGCTGACCTAGTCGGTGACCGACTCCGAACTCCAGCAACAGCAGCTTCGTCCGCCTCCAATCGTGGGGCTTGAATCGGCCCGTTCGCGGGGCCTTTCATCGCCCGGCACAGCTTAAAATCGGCCGGCGGGGGCTTCAACATCGGAAGCTTCGATCGCCTCGACGCGGAAATTTGACCGCGGGGCGGTGGAAGATCCCGCGGTTGATTTTAAGCCGCACCGGGCGATGAAAGGCCCCGCGAACAGGCCGATTCAAGCTCTGCTCTATGATCTTTGCTCCACCGGGACGTCTCCCTCCTCCACTCACCGCGCTCTATCCTCAGTCCCACCCCCCTAATTCTGCCTCTGACTGACACTTCCCTCCTCCAATCATCGCGCTGAATCATTATGTCCCACCACCCCACTGCCTGCTGACTGATGTCTCACTCGTCCAATCGCCGCCCTCGATCATCAGTCCCGCCCCCACTGTCTCGCAGAAAGCAGAGATTTTTAATAGATTTTCTTTTCACCAAATTTCAAAATCCGGATTCCAAAACACAGGGGGGATTGCCCCCCCCCACCTCTCAAAACATGGAGGGGACGTGTTTGCCCATGAAGGTAGTCTAGCTAACCTTAAAGCTATGCCCTCGAGGCTTTGACATTTCCAACTGGGGAAAATGGCCCAGAATGATCCATCGAACGAGAGTCATACAACGTGCAAACAGGCCCTTCGGCCCAACTTGCCCATGCCGACCAACAGGCCCCATCCACACTAGTCCCACCAGCTTGCGTTTGACCCATATCACTTTAAACCCGTCCTATCCATATACCTGTCTAAATGTTTGTTAAACGTTGCGACTGTGCCTGTTTGTGCCTCTCATCGTTTTATACACTTCTATCCGGTCTCCCCTCATCCTCCAGCGTTCCAGAGAAAATATTCCAAGTCTGGCCAACCTCTCCCTGTAGCTAATACCACTCAAATGGGCAGTCACGGCGGCGCAGCGGCAGAGTCGCTGCCTTACAGCGAATGTAGCGCCAGAGACCCGGGTTCGATCCCGACTACGGGTGCTGTCTGTACGGAGTTTGTACGTTCTCCCCGTGACCTGCGTGGGTTTTCTCCGAGATCTTCGGTTTCCTCCCACACTCCAAAGACGTACAGGTTTGATTGTAGCTAAATCGGCTTGGTAAAAAATGTAACAATTGTCACTAGTGGGGGTAGGATAGTGTTAGTGTGCGGGGGATAGCAGGTCGGCGCGGACCCGGTGGGCTGAAGGGCCTGTTTCCGCGCTGTATCGCTAAAATAGACCAATGTAGGCAGCAACATCCTGCAAGCCTCCTCTCCACAAATGCCTCCGCATCCCTTCCTGGAATAATAGCAGCACGGCACATTATGTGGTTTAATTACATATATAATATTCAATATCTAATCATCGGTGAGTAGAACAACACAGTGACAGAGAAAACAAGATTTAATTGCAAGAGGCAAAGAAAGGAGAAGAATACAATAAACTGGTGATTTGGACTTTTTCCAACAGTATTGTATTCACAATGAGAAAGAAAAGGATTTCCACATTTTCACTCAACACAAGGAACTAACAAAAAAAATCACAGAGTGCTGGAGTAACTCAGCCGGTCGGTCAGGCAGCATCTCTGGATAATGTGGATAGACGATGTTTCGTGTCGGGACCCTTCTTCAAACACGATTGTGTGCAGTTTTGGTCCCCTAATTTGAGGAAGGACATTCCTGCTATTGAGGGAGTGCAGCGTAGGTTTACAAGGTTAATTCCCGGGATGGCGGGACTGTCATATGCTGAGAGAATGGAGCGGCTGGGCTTGTACACACTGGAGTTTAGAAGGATGAGAGGGGATCTTATTGAAACATATAAGATTATTAAAGGTTTGGACACGATAGAGGCAGGAAACATGTTCCCGATGTTGGGGGAGTCCAGAACCAGGGGCCACACACACAGTTTAAGAATAAGGGGTAAGCCATTTAGAACAGAGACGAGGAAACACTTTTTCACACAAAGAGTTGTGAGTCTGTGGAATTCTCTGCCTCAGAGGGTGGTGGAGGCCGGTTCTCTGGATGCTTTCAAGGGAGAGCTAGATAGGGCTCTTAAAGATAGCGGAGTCAGGGGATATGGGGAGAAGGCAGGAACGGGGTACTGATTGGGGATGATCAGCCATGATCGATTTGAATGGCGGTGCTGGCTCGAGGGGCCGAATGGCCTACTCCTGCACCTATTGTCTATTGTCTATTGACCAGAGACGCCGCCTGACCCTCTGAGTTTATGCTCCATACTTCCAATGTTGGTTGGGTTAAGTGAGGATAATTTACAATCAACCCAGTGATTTGAGAAACTTACATTTGCAACTAATATCCTTTTAAACAGCATTGGCAGTTTTAATTTTTAATTATTATGTAGTTATAGCAACTTTGCAACACTCTATGCCGATCAATAGTTGGACATATCGTCTCACGCCACAGCCAATGGCAAAGTTTAGTTTAGTTCAGAGATACAGCATGGAAACAGGCCCTTCGGCCCACCGAGTCCGCACCGACTAGCGATCGTCCGGTTCACTAGAACTACCCTACACACACTGGGCCCAATTTACAATTTCACCTGTCCCGCTTTCACGACCTAGTTCATTACCTCTGCCGAGTTTGCCCTTGACTCATACTCGCAGCATGGTCGTCACGAGGTCGTAGGTAGGTCGTGATGCTGGTCGTAGGTACTCGTGGCATTAAGTAGGTCGGGGCGTTTTTCTCGCCTGATGAAAAATGCCCACGAGTAAAAAAGGTCGTGAAAGTTGGACAGGCCCCTTAACCTGTAAACCTGCACGCCCTTGGAGTGTAGGAGGAAACCAGAGATCCCTGAGAAAACCCACGCAGGTCAAGTCAAGTTTATTCGTCACGTACATGTACGAGATGTGCAGTGAAATGAAAAGTGGCGATGCTCGCGGTTTTTGTGCAAAACAAACAAACAAACAAACTACAAACAGAATGGAACAGAATCACATATTCACATATTACATATTGTGGGAGGAAGGAAAAATATTAAAAAGCAGCAATTTTTAAAAAACAGTAGAATGGTTCAGTAGAGATAGTCCCTGGTGAGATAGGAGTTTACAGCCCGAATGGCCTCCGGGAAGAAACTCCTTCTCAACCTCTCCGCTCTCACAGCATGGCAACGGAGGCGTTTGCCTGACCGTAGCAGCTGGAACAGTCCGTTGCAGGGGTGGAAGGGGTCTGCCATGATCTTATTGGCTCTGGAGTTACGCCGTCTGATGTATAGAGGTGAGGGGGAGAGAACGTGCAAACTCCTTACAGACAGCACCCGCGGTCTAGATCGAGCTTGGGTCTATGTTGCGGTGAGGCTGCGCCACCGTGCCGCCATTGTGTACGTTGCGTAACACGGGAGGCGAGCGTGTGTTATTTGCGTTTAGTCACGGGCCAACGCGCCAATGAAGAAAGACTGGATAGACTTGGTTTGTACTCTCTACAATTTAGGAGATTGAGAGGGGATCTTATAGAGAACTTACAAAATTCTGAAGGGGTTGGACAGGCTAGATGCAGGAAGATTGTTACCGAGGTTGGGGAAGTCCAGGACAAGGGGTCACAGCTTAAGGATAAGCGGGAAATCCTTTAAAACCGAGATGAGGAGAACTTTTTTCACACAGAGAGTGGTGAATCTCTGGAACTCTCTGCCACAGAGGATAGTCGAGGCCAATTCATTGGCTATATTTAAGAGGGAGTTAGATGTGGCCCTTGTGGCTAAGGGGATCAGAGGGTATGGAGAGAAGGCAGGTACGGGATACTGAGTTGGATGATCAGCCATGATCATATTGAATGGCGGTGCAGGCTCGAAGGGCCGAATGGCCTACTCCTGCACCTAATTTCTATGTTTCTAACCCTTCGCCTAATGTCGATGTGTCATTTAAACAGTAAAAACAGCAAGCATTTGACGGCACAAACCTGGATTTAAATACTTTCCCAATGTATGATAAACCCATGGTTACACAAAAAAGCTGGAGAAACTCAGCGGGTGCAGCAGCATCTATGGAGCGAAGGAAATAGGCAACGTTTCGGCCGGAAACGTTGCCTATTTCCTTCGCTCCATAGATGCTGCTGCACCCGCTGAGTTTCTCCAGCTTTTTTGTGTAACCTTCGATTCTCCAGCATCTGCAGTTCCTTCTTAAACACTATGATAAACCCATGATCTGCTGACAACTGGACCAAGCCTGGCCTTTAAGTGTTCTCCTCGCGACTATTTCATTCAAAAGGCCATGGAATTTATAATAAATATTTAGGGATTTAAGGATTGGTGGAATTGGACACAGATCATGAATATATATAGCATTTGCTGCTGTAGATGTGTGCATTGTGAGACTATATAAACATTAATACTGTAAATAAATACCCATGGGATTTTGTTGGGATAACAGTCTTTGTTTCACAATGTATACACACTTCTTGACACAAGTGGCTCGCAATTCAGTTTGGTTGTGGAATTGATTTTTGTCATTGTCTACCTTTGCCTTCACAAGAGATCGTACATTTATTCAAGATGAGCTGCCGTGAGATATGTTCATAAGTGATAGGAGCAGAATTAGGCCATTCGGCCCATCAGGTCTACTCCGCCATTCAGTCATGGCTGATCCATCTCTCCCTCCCAAACCCATTCTCCTGCCTTCTCCCCGTAACCTCTGACACACCTGTACTAATCAAGAATCTATCTATCTCTGCCTTAGATATAACCATATAGCCATATAACAATTACAGCACGGAAACAGGCCATCTCGGCCCTACAAGTCCGTGCCGAACAAATTTTTTTTCCCCTTAGTCCCACCTGCCTGCACTCATACCATAACCCTCCATTCCCTTCTCATCCATATGCCTATCCAATTTATTTTTAAATGATACCAATGAACCTGCCTCCACCACTTCCACTGGAAGCTCATTCCACACCGCTACCACTCTCTGAGTAAAGAAGTTCCCCCTCATATTACCCCTAAACTTCTGTCCCTTAATTCTGAAGTCATGTCCTCTTGTTTGAATCTTCCCTATTCTCAAGGGAAAAGCTTGTCCACATATATATATCCATGATATATCCACCGACTTGGCCTCCACAGCCGTCTGCGGCAATGAATTCCACAGATTCATGTGTACCGAGACACAGTATCTGTAGAAGGGTCTCGACCCGAGACGTCTCCCATTCCTTCTCTGAAGGCCTCCGCAGCCTTCAATGGCAACAAATCCCACAGATAATTCCAGTTGAATATGATTTCAATAACTCTACCTTGGTTTGTTTCGTGATCATACGATCAATTTGGGCTGAGTGGCGCAGCGGTAGAGTTGCTGCCTTACAGCGCCAGAGACCCGGGTTCCATCCTGACTTCACGTGCTGTCTGCCTGGAGTTTGCACGTTCTCCCCGTGAACCCGTGCGTTTTCTCCAAGGTGCTTCGGTTTCCTCCCACATCTCAAAGACGTGCGGGTTTGTAGGTGAATTGTTCTCTGTAAATTGCGTCTGGTGTGTAGTTTAGTGATGCAGCATGGAAACAGGCCCTTCGGCCCACCTAGCCCACCCCTACCATCAATCACCAATTCACACTAGTTAGAAACATAGAAACATAGAAATTAGGTGCAGGAGTAGGCCATTCGGCCCTTCGAGCCTGCGCCGCCATTCAATATGATCATGGCTGATCATCCAACTCAGTATCCCGTACCTGCCTTCTCTCCATACCCTTTGATCCCCTTTAGCCACAAGGGCCACATCTAACTCCCTCTTAAATATAGCCAATGAACTGGCCTCGACTACCCTCTGTGGCAGAGAGTTCCAGAGATTCACCACTCTCTGTGTGAAAAAAGTTCTTCTCATCTCGGTTTTAAAGGATTTCCCCCTTATCCTTAAACTGTGACCCCTTGTCCTGGACTTCCCCAACATCGGGAACAATCTTCCTGCATCTAGCCTGTCCAACCCCTTAAGAATTTTGTAAGTTTCTATAAGATCCCCTCTCAATCTCCTAAATTCTAGCGAGTACAAACCAAGTCTATCCAGTCTTTCTTCATAAGATAGTTCTGACATCCCAGGAATCAGTCTGGTGAACCTTCTTTGTACTCCCTCTATGGCAAGAATGTCTTTCCTCAGATTAGGAGACCAAAACTGTACGCAATACTCCAGGTGTGGTCTCGCCAAGACCCTGTACAACTGCAGTAGAACCTTCCTGCTCCTATACTCAAATCCTTTTGCTATGAAAGCCAACAAAACATTCGCTTTCTTCACTGCCTGCTGCACCACCTGCATGCCTACTTTCAATGTTCTATCTACTTAGTTCTAACCTTATCCCACATTCATCCACTCCCCGCACACAAGGGGCAATTGCACACAGGCCAACCCCATTGACCGAGGGAAAGTGAAATATATCATGAAAAAGCTAAAGCTATTGAAATCATATTCAATTAAATGTGGGGGGGGGGGGTGGATGAGAAATTAGGATAACATGGCACTAGTGTGAACACATGGATGATCGATGGGTGGCATGGACTTGGTGGGCTGAAGGGCCTGTTTCCATGCTGTACAGCAAACCCTCATTGTAACGGAGCTTGCGGGGGGGAATGGTGTCTGTTATTTCCGATTGTCCGCTATAACAGAGTAAAGGGTTAAAGCTGTGGAAACAAACAACTGCAGATGCTGGTTAATATGCACTCCAAGTGCTGGAGTAACTCTCTCTGCAGGGTCAGTTGAGGGCCACAGCAGAGAGCTAGCAACATGTCGACACAAGGAACTGCAGATGCTGGTTTACAAAATGAGACAGAGAGTGCCAGAGTCATTCAGCGGGCCAGGCAGCATCTGTGGAGAACATGGATAGTTGACGTTTCAGGTCGAGATTCTTCTTCAGACTCTCCGTCTGGAACTGGGCCTGGAATGAAAGCAGCCAGCGGTGGCATGGGCGATGATGGTAGGTCATTCCACTGTAAACTGAATTTGTTATAAAAAGAGGTCTTCTCAATACGAGAGTGGACAAAAATGCTGGAGAAACTCAGCGGGTGAGGCAGCATCTATGGAGCGTAGGAAATAGGTGACGTTTCGGGTCAAGACCCTTCCTCAGACTCAATAGGTGACGTTTCAGGACGAGACCCTTCTTTTCAACGGTTTACTGTATCTCTGAACTGAGCATGGAGCACTGTGGAGTGTACTTGTTTAAGAAGGAACTGCAGATGCTGGAAAATCGAAGGTGGACAAAAGTGCTGGTGAAACTCAGTGGGTGCAGCAGCATCTATGGAGCGAAGGAAATAGGCAACGTTTCGGGCTGAAACCCTTCTTCAGACTGAAGGATCTGAAGAAGGGTTTCCGCCCGAAACGTTGCCTATTTCCTTTGCTCCATTGATGCTGCTGCACCCGCTGAGTTTCTCCAGCACTTTAGTCTAACTGCGGAGAGTACCTTGGGCTGTATCTACTCAAGCAGTTGCACGTCATCACCTTCTCAAGGGCAATTAACGATGGGCCATAAATACTGGCCTTGTCAGTGACTCTCTCATCCGGAAAATGAATAAAAAGAAATTATTCCCTTATTGTTAATTGCCTTGGGGAGAAGGTATTAGACACACATATTATTCATTTACAAATGCATTCATGATGTGCTGGGTAACTGTTAGTAGGTGGTGTGCCCATGACCCTGCTTGTAACACTAACATTCGCACAACCCTCTATGCAAATGCCGCGAGCCATTAGTCATCCCCGCATCAACGGTGTGCAAGGAATTCTTCAGACGAGCTTACCGAGTGTATCGCAGAGCCAAAGCCACAGAAGTAAAATGTGGGAAGAAACTGGAAATCTGAAACGCATCCAGAATATTAAAAATACTCATCGGCTCTGAATAGTTTCTGTGGAGCCAGGCACAGAGACATAGAGTCAAACAGTGCAGAAACAGGCCCTTCAGTCCAAGTGGACCATGCTATCCAACATGCACCACCTCAGTTATGTCCATCTGCCTGCCTGTTACCCACAGATTCCTATTAAGTCTCTTCCCCTTCACCTTAAACCTATGGCCTTGAGTCCTTGATTCCCCCAACTCTGGGCAAGAGACTCTGTGCATCTAGCCGATCTATTCCTCTCATGATTTTATAAACCTCTATAAGATCACCTCTCATCCTCCTGCGCTCCATGGAATAGAGTCCCAGCCTGCTCGGCTTGTACTCGCTAGAATTTAGGAGATTGAGGAGGGATCTTATAGAAACTTACAGAATTCTTAAGGGGTTGGACAGGCTAGACGCAGGAAGATTGTTCCCGATGTTGGGGAAGTCCAGGGCAAGGGGTCACAGCTTAAGGATAAGGGGGAAATCCTTTAAGACCGAGATGAGAAAAACATTTTTCACACAGAGAATGGTGAATCTCTGGAACTCTCTGCCACAGAAGTTAGTTGAGGCCACAGTTCATTGGCTATATTTAAGAGGGAGTTAGATGTGGCCCTTGTGGCTAAAGGGATCAGGGGGTATGGAGAGAAGGCAGGTACGGGATACTGAGTTGGATGATCAGCCATGATCATATTGAATGGCGGTGCAGGCTCGAAGGGCCGAATGGCCTACTCCTGCACCTATTTTCTATCTATCTATCTATCTATCTAACCTCTGCCGATAGCTCAGACCCTCTAGTCCTGGCAACATCCTCGTAAACCTCGAACATCCCTGCACCCGATCTTATGAAGCAAGAAGGTCACCACTGCAGGAATTGAGGATGGTTGACCCATTTGGTTTTCAGATGGTGTCACAAGCCACTGGGACCAAGAGAAATGACTGAGGCAAGAGATTCTGCAGCAGCCTATAACACTTGATCCAAACCAATGTACAATTTGTAATGGAAAATTTACATTTAAATGAAACCTTTTTGTTAGGTCCCTTTGAGATTAAAGTCGGGACAGCCATGTGCATCCAAATTGACTAATCTGAAGGAATAGATCGGGTAGACGCACAGAGTCTCTCGCCCAGAGTAGGAGAACCGAGAAGTGGAAGGCATAGGCTTAAGGTGAGGGGGGAAAGATTTAAAAGGAACCTGAGGGGTAACGTTTTCACGCACAAGGGTGGTGGGTGTACGGAACCAACTGCTAGAGGAGATAGTTGAGGCAGGGACTATTGCAATGTTTGAAGAATCATTTAGATAGGTACATGGATAGGACAGGGTTAGGCCAAATGCAAGGTGATGGGACT
>NC_073387.1:56949582-56967082 GCF_028641065.1 Leucoraja erinaceus | reverse complement strand
ACGGTCGTGAGTCGTCTCCTCAAGTTGAAATGTCGCGACTGTGGGCTTGACGCCAATGAGTGTAACTTAGAAACATAGAAACATAGAAATTAGGTGCAGGAGTAGCCATTCGGCCCTTCGAGCCTGCACCGCCATTCAATATGATCATGGCTGATCATCCAACTCAGTATCCTGTACCTGCCTTCTCTCCATACCCCCTAATCCCCTTTGTGCCTTGATCCTCCATAATCAGATTAAACAAAGTTTCAATTGGTCCACTCCAGCCAATATTCCCAAGCATATCTGGTTGGCATTCCAGAAACAGAAGGTCACGTTCTAATAAATACCGAAAGCAGAATTCGGCCACTCGACCCATCAAGTCTACTCCGCCATTCAATCACGGCTGATCTACCTCTCCCTCGCAGCCCCATTCCCCTGCCTTCTCCCCATAACCCCTGACACCCGTTCTAATCAAGAATCTGTTCAAGAAGGAACTGCACATGCTGGAAAATAGAAGGTAGACAAAAATGGGAGAAACTCAGCGGGTGCGGCAGCATCTCCAACCTGAAGGAAATAGGCAACATTTCGGGGCCTGAAACGTTGCCTATTTCCTTCGCTCCATAGATGCTGCCGCACCCGCTGAGTTTCTCCTGCATTTTTGTCTACCTAATCAAGAATCTGTCCATTTTTGCTTTAGAAATATCCATTGACTTGGCCTCCAGAGCCTTCTGTGGCAATGAGTTCCACAGATTCACCACAGTCAAGAATTATAAAAGTGAATGGAATGAATGATGTTGACTTTTCTTTATTCCTTCCAAGTTGTTCCTTGAACATTAGCACTTAGAAACATAGAAACATAGAAATTAGGTGCAGGAGTAGGCCATTCGGCCCTTGGAGCCTGCACCGCCATTCAATATGATCATGGCTGATCATCCAACTCAGTATCCCGTACCTGCCTTCTCTCCATACCCCCTGATCCCTTTAGCCACAAGGGCCACATCTAACTCCCTCTTAAATATAGCCAATGAACTGTGCCTCAACTACCCTCTGTGGCAGAGAGTTCCAGAGATTCACCACTCTCTGTGTGAAAAACTTGGCTTCTCCTGACGTAGGCGCGGTCGTAGGTTGCGACTACCTACGTCAACAGGCGACAGGTACCGGCGGCTGAATAGCCTTACCTTGTCGTGGCTTGTGGTCGTAGGTGGACGTCCTAATGGGTCGCCGTTTTTTCGCTGGCTTGCCGTAGCTGGGCTTTGACTAGGTGGCAGGTTAATAATAATAAATAATTTTATTTATAGAGCACTTTAAAAACAAACATAGCTGCAACAAAGTGCTGTACATCACTAATCATTGACAAAAAAAGTTAATACACACCAAAAATAACGATCAAAAGAAATAGTAGGAAAAAGACATGTAAAATAAAGAAACATCAAAAACACCAAAAACAGAAGCAAAGCCTCAGGCATGGTCAAAAGCCAGGGAGTACAAATGTGTTTTAACACTGGATTTGAAGATGTAGACATTATCATGGGGGGGGGAGGGGTCCAGTTGCCGGTTTTTCGATGCCCTGCAATGACTGTGACAGTCGCTGGCAGTGGCCGAAAAGATCGCCTAAGTGGGACAGGCCCCAATGCAGCAGCTGTGTCAGCTGCTCCACTGTGCTGCCCTGAAATGGTCTTTTCGTAAGGAATCTTACATTTTTGACGCATAGTTCCGCCGATGTGCTTGAAGTAACTGCGATTCAAACGAGGAACAATTGCAATAACTTGTCCTCGTAGGTTTGCAGCACGGCAGGGCAGAGATTTCTATCACAATATGTAGAATCGTACAGTCTCAAGCAGCAAAGTTGATGCTAAGCGACATGAAAAGAGTGAATGGTGCAAACTACTTAGTGGTAATAGCATTACAAAAGGGACACAGGCTCTCATTCATAAAAGATTACATTTAGGACAGAACTTGGAAACTTATGTGCATTAAATTAAGCCATATTTAAAATACACTGGCAGGTGGAATGAAATGGAAGCATTGAAATGTATAATGTAGTTGGGATAACCTTGCCGTTAGAGTGATCGTTCATTCCAGTGCCTTGCACCTGTGCCAAATGGGGAACAAATCCAACTTATTACCAGTCCTCACTGCAATCCTTGTGGACCACACTACACATGCAAAGCTCATCTTTTAATGCATCCGTGAGATTCAAAACCCGCAACTCACTTAACGCGACCAACACTGAGAGTATGGAGCATAAACTCAGAGGGACAGGCAGAGTTTCTGGTCAATAGACAATAGACAATAGGTGCAGGAGTAGGCCATTCACCCCTTCGAGCCAGCACTGGCATTCAACGTGATCATGGCTGATCATCCACAATCAGTACCCCGTTCCTGCCTTCTCCCCGTATCCCCTGACTCCGCTATCTTTAAGAGGGACAGGGCTGTATTTCACTTACCCCCCTGCAGAAACTATACAACAGGAAGTGCAACTCCAGAGCAAATAAAATCATGGGAGACCCCTTCCACCCCTGCAAAGAACTGTTCCAGCTGCTACGGTCAGGCAAACGCCTCCGTTGCCATGCGGTGAGAACGGAGAGGTTGAGAAGGAGTTTCTTCCCAGAGGCAATTCGGACTGTAAACGCCTATCTCACCAGGGACTAACTCTAACGTTTTTCCTTCCATTATTTATTATGTAAAAGAATATGTGTGTTATGATTGTGTTTATAATTTGTTTGGTTGTTTTGTTGTTTGTCTTTTGCACAAAAGTCCGCGAGCATTGCCACTTTCATTTCACTGCACATCTCGTATGTGTATGTGACAAATAAACTTGACTTGGCTTGACTTGACTTGAGCCCTATCTAGCTGTCTCTTGAAAGCATCCAGAGAATTGGCCTCCACCGCCCTCTGAGGCAGAGAATGCCACGGATTCACAACTCTCTGGGTGAAAATGTTTTTCCTTATCTCCGTTCTAAATGGCTTACCCCTAATTCTTAAAATGTGACCCCTGGTTCTGGTTTACCAGGTTAATTCCCGGGATGGCGGGACTGTCATATGCTGAGAGAATGGAGCGGCTGGGCTTGTACACTCTGGAGTTTAGAAGGATGAGAGGGTATCTTATTGAAACAAATAAGTTTATTAAGGGTTTGCACACACTAGAGGCAGGAAACATGTTCCCGATGTTGGGGGGAGTCCAGAACCAGGGGCCACACAGTTTAAGAATAAGGGGTAAGCCATTTAGAACGGAGATGAGGAAACACGTTTTCACACAGAGAGTTGTGAGTCTGTGGAATTCTCTGCCTCAGAGGGCGGTGGAGGCCGGTTCTCTGAATACTTTCAAGAGAGAGCTAGATAGGGCTCTTAAAGATAGCGGAGTCAGGGGATATGGGGAGAAGGCAGGAACGGGGTACAGATTGGGGATGATCAGCCGGGATCACATTGAATGTCGGTGCTGGCTCGAAGGGCCGAATGGCCTACTCCTGCACCTGTGTTCAAGAAGGAACTGCAGATGCTGGAAGATCGATGGTTACACAAAAATGCTGGAGAAACTCAGCGGGTGCAGCAGCATCTATGGAGCGAAGGAAATAGGCAACGTTTCGGGGCCGAAACCCTTCTTCAGACTGATGGATTCTACACCTGCACCCATTGTCCATTGTCCATTGTCGATGACTACTGTATCTCAACACTAAATTAAACATTCCACCCATTTCATATTTTTCTTTCTGTCATTCTGTCAAGAACCTGTCATTTGGAACACTTTATGATACTCTCCAGTAACCACTATTCAATCAGAAACAATCCAATCCTTCCTTGAAGATAAGACTCACAAGTGCAGGGAACACTAGATTCCTTCCAGCTTTGCTGTTTCCATATCCACCCTGTGAAGCGGTGAAAAGAAATTGCATAAAGTACTCCAGCTGTGATCCAAAGGGTTTGTTGAACTCACCCAGATCTATATTCTCTGTCTCAGCCAATAAAGGAATGTGTCCCGCATTCATTTGAGCATAGAACATGGAAAAGTACAGTTCGGAAACAAGTCCTGGGCCAAACAGTGTGTGGGCCAAACGTGATGTCAAGGCAAGCCAATCTCATCCACATCCCTCCATTCCCAGCATATCCATGTAGGGTACGTATCCAAAAGTCTCCTCAAGGCCATTGTTGTGTCTGCTATGTACCGTGAGTACATATGATACATAGGCAACCACATTTTATAGAATCTTATAGAATTTTTCGAGGATGTAACTAGTAGAGTGGATAAGGGAGAACCAGTGGATGTGTTATATCTGGACTTCCAGAAGGCTTTCGACAAGGTCCCACATAAGAGATTTGTATACAAACTTAAAGCACACGGCATTGGGGGTTCAGTATTGATGTGGATAGAGAACTGGCTGGCAAACAGGAAGCAAAGAGTAGGAGTAAACGGGTCCTTTTCACAATGGCAGGCAGTAACTAGTGGGCTACCGCAAGGCTCAGTGCTGGGACCCCAGCTATTTACAATATATATTAATAATCTGGATGAGGGAATTGAAGTCAGTATCTCCATGTTTGCAGATGACACTAAGCTGGGGGGCAGTGTTAGCTGTGAGGAGGATGCTAGGAGACTGCAAGGTGACTTGGATAGGCTGGGTGAGTGGGCAAATGTTTGTCAGATGCAGTATAATGTGGATAAATGTGAGGTTATCCATTTTGGTGGCAAAAACAGGAAAGCAGACTATTATCTAAATGGTGGCCGATTAGGAAACGGGGAGATGCAGCGAGACCTGGGTGTCATGGTACACCAGTCATTGAAAGTAGGCATGCAGGTGCAGCAGGCAGTGAAGAAAGCGAATGGTATGTTAGCTTTCATAGCAAAAGGATTTGAGTATAGGAGCAGGGAGGTTCTACTGCAGTTGTACAGGGTTTTGGTGAGACCACACCTGGAGTATTGCGTACAGTTTTGATCTCCAAATCTGAGGAAGGACATTATTTCCATAGAGGGAGTGCAGAGAAGGTTCACCAGACTGATTCCTGGGAGGTCAGGACTGTCTTATGAAGAAAGACTTGATAAACTTGGTTTATACTCTCTAGAATTTAGGAGATTGAGAGGGGATCTTATAGAAACTTACAAAATTCTTAAGGGGTTGGACAGGCTAGATGCAGGAAGATTGTTCCCGATGTTGGGGAAGTCCAGAACAAGGGGTCACAGCTTAAGGATAAGGGGGAAATCCCTTAAAACCGAGATGATAAAAACTTTTTTCACACAGAGAGTGGTGAATCTCATACCCTCTCTGCCACAGAGGGTATTCGAGGCCACAGTTCATTGGCTATATTTAAGAGGGAGTTAGATGTGGCCCTTGTGGCTAAGGGGATCAGAGGGTATGGAGAGAAGGCAGGTACGGGATACTGAGTTGGATGATCAGCCATGATCATATTGAATGGCGGTGCAGGCTCGAAGGGCCGAATGGCCTCTACTCCTGCACCCAATTTCTATGTTTCTATGTTTCTATTTACACTTGCTGGATGTAAGATTGTTATTGTTCTATCTGGGACATGTGGCAAAAGAAGGCCTGTCCCACTTGGAGATTTTTTTCGGCGACTGCCGGCGTTATATCGGTGTCGCCAAAAGATTTCAAAATCCAGCGGCCACAAAAAAAATGTTGCGACACTTGAAAAAAACAGCGCACGTCAATACGTCCTCACGTCGCGACTTTTTCGGTGACCTGATAGGTCAGTCAATGATGCCGGCAGAAGGTCGAAGAAATCGCTAAGTGGGACAGGCCCTTTAGTAACACGCTCTTGACTCTTGCCTCCACCACCACCCCTGGCAGCGTGTTCCAGGCACCCACTGTGTAAAAAACAAAATCTCCTTTCCATTTTGTCCCTTTCACATTAAATCTGTGCTCTCCACCAATCTTTGACATTTCCACACTGGGGGACAACGATTCTAGCTGCCTCCCCTCCTCTCTCTGCCTCTCACAGCTTCACACATGTTTATCACATTCTCCACCTTCCCGCCGTTCAACCTTCAGAAATCTACGAAAATAGGAAAATCTACAAAACCTCCCACTGTTACTGGAAGGAACCATCTTCGACCAGTTATTGAAGCAGCATCTGCAGTTCCACATTGCAGCTCCTCCTGGCTTGTTTGTCCTACTATAAGTATTATCCCTTTTGCTAAATCTAATTCCATTTTGCCAACTTCCTACCAGATGACAATTGCATCAATATTATGCTGTCATTTTTTAGCTTATTCCTCACTTATTGAACAGCACAACTAATTCCTGCGCGTCCTGCGGCCCCCTAAATCACAGCCTTTATGTGTAGGTTTAAATCATTGATGTGTATTGTAAAAAGCAAGGGGCCTTTGTAGTGAGCCTTGCAGAACACTGCAGGAAGCAACCTTCACTTCACAAACAACCTGTCCATCATCAATCACTCTTTGTTTCACAGTGGAGCTAGAAAACCCTGAAATCATTCAGAAAACAGTTTGACGCTGGATGTGGAAAGTCAAACGCATCCGCCAGACTTCCTCGTCTATGTTGATGGCGGGACCCGGGGCAATTTGGCCGCTGCCCTGTAATGGCCGGCGATTTAACGCAACAATCTCGACCTTGCTGTGATTCAGGTGGCAAATGTATTCTGTTACAGGAGCGGAATACGGGTGAATAGTCACGCAGCATGCCGCTCGAAGTGCAGACTGAAGCAGCTTAGTTAAAGCAACAGGAGTTAAATTGAGTCCTTATACTCAGGTTCCTAATTGGCAGCCCATTCATTGCAACAAATCTCTGAAGCTTGGCACAAACAAGTTTTAAATTGCCCATCTTCTGGAAGCCACAATCATGTTTGACGTCGGACTTTAGGAAGTGTTCTTTTGAGGCTAGGAATGAGGCGTACATATGGGCCAAACGATAATGACGTTACCTGAATCATTTCTAATTTATTTCAATGATACCGGACTCTGATGCGAAAACCATAAATAATTATTCCTCTGCCCGCTGAAACATTTCTTATCGTGATTAACAATTTACAAAGAAAAACTGCATTAGTGTGAAGATATTACTGGGATCTTTCCCTGGATGAAATTGAAGACAGTTGTGCAGCAGCAGTGACACGTAAAGGGGCAATTTTCCGGCATTAGCAAGGTTGCTTTTCAAAATTGTATGCATTAGTTGTATGAATGAAGACGCTATTATCCACAGCAAGGCTATCTTTGAATAATATTTCACTAATTGGCACACATTAGTGGGGAGAAATGGTGCTTATGCCTTGGCAATTATATTTACTCAACGGTCTGCACTTGCATCAATTTTCGCTCATTGTATAAATATATAGTTCATAATAGGGAACAAAATACGCTGCAGCACTCGATGCTGTTGGTCTACTATGCGCTATGCTCTCTTTGGGCCGAGACCCTTCTTCACCGAGACTGGATAGACTCGGCTTGTACTCGCTAGAATTTAGAAGATTGAGGGGGGACCTTATAGAAACGTACAAAATTCGTAAGGGGTTGGACAGGCTAGATGCAGGAAGATTGTTCCCGATGTTGGGGGAAGTCCAGAACAAGGGGTCACACAGTTTAAGGATAAGGGGGAAATCTTTTAGGACCGAGATGAGAAAAACATTTTTCACACAGAGAGTGGTGAATCTCTGGAACTCTCTGCCACAGAAGGTAGTTGAGGCCACAGTTCATTGGCTATATTTAAGAGGGAGTTAGATGTGGCCCTTGTGGCTAAGGGGATCAGGGGGTATGGAGAGAAGGCAGGTACAGGATACTGAGTTGGATGATCAGCCATGATGATATTGAATGGCGGTGCAGGCTCGAAGGGCCGAATGGCCTACTCCTGCACCTAATTTTCTACGATTCTATGAACTGTGCATTGCTGGTGTAATGTTTTGTGTAGAAGCTGTCGGTGTGAGAGAGCATCTTGGGACAACTCACACTGACATGTCCCGACTCCCACACCCCCTCACTGAGTCTGTCCCGCTGAGTTAAAGGGCCTGTCCACTTGGGCATCATTTGCACGTCACGCAGGCGGCACGCGAGGATTTTGACCCTGGGGCGCCGCGCGCTCACCTCGTGCCCACGTCGCCACGTCTCACCACGGCCATGCGCGCGTCTTGCGTCGTGACACGTAACTGACGCGCAAATAACGCCCAAGTGGGACAGGCCCTCTACTTCAGTCTTTTGTGTCGGTCTCTAGTTCGAAATTTAGTTGGTGTTTGTGGTGAAACATCAAGAGCCTGATAGTTGTTGGACGAAGCATCTCCTGTACCTGGAGGTCAGGGTTTCCAGGATCCCCTACCTTCTTCCCGGGATGGCGGGAATGTCATATGCTGAGAGAATGGAGCGGCTGGGCTTGTACCCTCTGGTGTTTAGAAGGATAAGAGGGGATCTCATTGAAACATCCGATTCAGATTCAGATTCAATTTTAATTGTCATTGTCAGTGTACAGTACAGAGACAACGAAATGCATTACAGAGACAACGAAACATATAAGATTATTAAGGTTTTGGACACGTTGGAGGCAGGAAACATGTTCCCGATGTTGGGGGAGTCCAGAACCAGGGGCCACAGTTTAAAAATAAGGGGCAAGCCATTTACAACGGAGACGAGGAAACACTTTTTCTCACAGAGAGTGGTGAGTCTGTGGAATTCTCTGCCTCAGAGGGCGGTGGAGGCAGGTTCTCTGGATGCTTTCAAGAGAGAGCTAGATAGGGCTCTCTAAGTACTGATTACATTGAATGGCAGTACTGTCTCGAAGGGCCAAATGGCCTCCTCCTGCACCTATTGTCTATTGTCTATTGGCAGCTGTGAGATGAGAGCGTGGCCCGTGGTGGGTGCGGGTCCTTGATGATGCTGGCTCCCTTTTTGAGGCAGCACCTCCTCAAGATCCTTCCAAACCCAAGCCATCCACTTTGGGTGGAGAGAAGAGAATGATGGCAGTGCAGAGTGCAGCTTTGTGGAAGCAGGCAGGTCTGCCTCTCAGTCAGTGGATTCCATTCTGAGCCTATTATCCCGCTTAATCAAAAAATAATACAATTGCTAAATTCTCTCGGGAGTTTTGGACTAATTATTTATAGACAAAAATCTGTTGTAGTTTAATTAGACTGATGAACTAAAAGCACGGCGCCCTGAGAAAATAAAATTTATAGGAATGTGGATTTTAAAAAATGGATTGAGAATATCTCAGGTATGCTATTTCCAGTCATGCAGCGAGTTATTTTATTTCTAATTTCCTTAGAGGCGTTCTTCTCATTTAACAATCATTATGCAGCCAGTATTTTTAGCACGCAGCTTCTCCTGAAGACAGCCTTTAGATAATGGGGCACTTCAGGTGTCCTGGCTGCTTGGCAGCGCAACTTAATGGTGAATTAATAACACCCTCCTAGCTTCCCCCCCGCGCAAGGCACACCAGCCCCACAGAGGAGACACTGTCTTAGACAACAGTAAGCCACCAGGCAGGCACAGGCACCAGCCCTTCCTGTCCTCGGGCTTCCCAGTGTGATGTAAATTGGTTTATGTACTCAGTGGCCACCTGAGGATGTCTTATTACTAATGTGGCTACACATTGACCTCGCCACTCATTAGGCGGGTGGGTCTCTCAGCAAAAATGGACAAGTTTGAGAGCGCTCGAAGCCGGAGGATTAGACACCGCTTGTTCGTTCCGAGGCCTTGACATCGTTTGGGGCCTCCTGTGCATTCCTCGCTAAACAAACCTGCAAAATGGCCTGGACCCACTGAATCTGTGAGTCAAGACTTGTTTTCTTAACACTTGTGCCTGATCTGCCGCAGTTAATAGATCCCCCTCGGGTTGCTACCCATTTTCAGAATTTCATATTGTTTAAGAAGGAACTGCAGATGCTGGAAAATCGAAAAAAGCTGGAGAAACTCAGCGGGTGCAGCAGCATCTATGGAGCGAAGGAAATTGGCAACGTTTCGGGCCAAAACCCTTCTTCAGACTTTCATAGGTTGCCGGAGCAGGATTGGGCCATTCAGCCCATCAAGTCTACTACACCATTCATTCACGGCTAATCTACTAGTGCAGGTGTTAGAGGTTATGGGGAGAATGAGGTTGAGAAACATAGAAACATAGAAATTAGGTGCAGGAGTAGGGCATTCGGCCCTTCGAGCCTGCACCGCCATTCAATATGATCATGGCTGATCATCCAACTCAGTATCCAGTACCTGCCTTCTCTCCATACCCCCTGATCCCCTTAGCCACAAGGGCCACATCTAACTCCCTCTTAAATATAGCCAATGAACTGGCCTCAACTACCCTCTGTGGCAGAGAGGGAGAGATAGATCAGCCATGATTGAATGGTAGAGTAGACTCGATGGGCCGAATGGCCTAGTTCTACTCTATATTCTTTATGACCTTATGATATTATGAATTACCTTTCCTCCTCTCTACTCCATTCCCCTGCCTTCTCCCCATAGCCCCGGACACGTACTTATCAAGAATGATGGGTCCTTGGTTAGCAGGGCATCCAAAGGTGGGAAGAATGGGGTTGAGGGGGAAAATAGATCAGTCATGATCGAATGGCTGAGTAGACTCCATGGGCCAAATGGCCCCATGTTACTCCTTTGTCATATAAACATAAATTGGTCTGATGTAACTGGTCTGAGCAACCCGGGTTCCTGAGTGTTACAGGAACAGGACACCATTCTTGCAGAGATGCAGAACATAATTACATAGAAACATAGAAACATGGACAATAGGTGCAGGAGTAGAGGCCATTCAGCCCTTCGAGCCAGCACCGCCATTCATTGTGATCATGGCTGATCATCCCCAATCAGTACCCCGTTCCTGCACTCTTCCCATATCCCCTGACTCTGCTATCTTTAAGAGCCCTATCTAGCTCTCTCTTGAAAGTATCCAGAGAACCGGCCTCCACCGCCCTCCTGAGGCAGAGAATTCCACACTCACAACTCTCTGTGAGAAAAAGTGTTTCCTCGTCTCCGTTCTAAATGGCTTACCCCTTATTCTTAAACTGTGTGGCCCCTGGTTCTGGACTCCCCCCAACATCGGGAACATGTTTCCTGCCTCCAGCGTGTCCAAACCCTTAACAATCTTATGTTTCAATAAGATATCCTCTCATCCTTCCAAACTCCAGAGTGTACAAGCCCAGCTGCTCCATTCTCTCAGCATATGACAGTCCCGCCATCCAGGGGATTAACCTTGTGAACCTACGCTGCACTCCCTCAATAGCAAGAATGTCCTTCCTCAAATTAAGGGACCAAAACTGCACACAATACTCCAGGTGTGGTCTCGCTAGGGCCCTGTACAACTGCAGAAGAGGAGGGAGAGATAGATCAGCCACGATTGAATGGCGGAGTAGACATGATGGGCCGAATGGCCTAACCCTGCTCCTATCCTATGAACTTATTCCTGTTCATTGTGAGCTGAGGGGGCCAATTATCTGCTGCTGCTGAGTGGCTCTAACATCATTCTCACCGTTAGCCGGTGAATGTGAGGTGGTCGGAATGAAAGCCCTCTGCAGCAGGTTTAGAGGGACCCTTAAACCACGCCAGTGTACAGGCTCCGCGATAAGGGCTCCACGTTCCAGAGTAGCGTTAATTAAAAGAGTCATGGAGTTGAGAGTTTTGCCGAGCTCAGCAGTTTGCACGCAGCAGCTCGCCAAGGTCAGGCCTGCTCTTCCTTTGTCTCAGGCACCTTGAAGACCATTAAATTTGTGGTGTGACAAATCGAGACAAATCAGTTCCAGACTGGTGCAGCAGTATGGGTTTTACACCGAAGTTAGACACAGAACGCTGGAGTAACTCAGCGGGACAGGCAGCATCTCTGGAGAGAAGGAGTGGGTGATGTTTCGGGTCGAGACCCTCCTTCAGACTACTGTCAGGGGAACGGGTCTGTCATAGTCTCAGCAGGTCTCCGAAAATGTTCAACGTGTCGAAAATCCAGCGGCGACCAAAACAAGGTACGACTCTTTGGGCGACGACTCAGGACCATGCAGGCTTCACCCCGCGACATGTCGCCAGTACGGTCGTGAGTCGTCCCCTCAGCCGCCCAAAGATTCATAGAGTCTTTCCGGTCGCCGCTGGATTTTCAACATGTTGAACATTTCCGGCGAGCTATGACAGGTGCCGGCAGTCGCCGAAAAAGTCGCGTAAGTGGGACAGGCCCATTAGAATTTTCTTTAGAATTTTGCGCTCCAGCGCGGAAACAGGCCCTTCGGCCCATTGTATCTGTGTCGTCCGACGATCCCTGTACGCTAACGTATCTCATCTTATCTTAGGGGGGGATCTTATAGAAACTTACAAAATTCTTAAGGGGTTGGACAGGCTAGATGCAGGAAGATTGTTCCCGATGTTGGGGAAGTCCAGAACAAGGGGTCACACAGTTTAAGGATAAAGGGGAGAATCTTTTAGGACCGAGATGAGGAAAACATTTTTCACACAGAGAGTGGTGAATCTGTGGAATTCTCTGCCACAGAAGGTAGTTGAGGCCACACAGTTCATTGGCTATATTTAAGAGGGAGTTAGATGTGGCCCTTGTGGCTAAAGGGATCAGGGGGTATGGAGGGAAGGCAGGTACAGGATACTGAGTTGGATGATCAGCCATGATCATATTGAATGGCGAATGGTGCAGGCTCGAAGGGCCGAATTACCTACTCCTGCACCTAATTTCTATGTTTCTATGTTTCTATCAACTACCTCCTCCGGCAACTCATTCCATACACACACCACCTTTTGCGTTAAAAGCAATTGCCCTCCGATTCCCATCAAATCTGTCCCCCACCCCCCACCTTAATTCTATGTCACCTGGTTCATGCTTGCACTACTCTGGACTAGAGACTCTGGACATTTACCCGATCCATTCAATCATCAATGGGACTGGTGTCTCCTGTTCATTTTGTACGTACTCATTCTCAGGATATGCGTCGAAGTGGCCAGACTTGGAGTTGCCGCCTCTGGAAACACCGTCGTCTTTCTGGTTTGCATTCTATTGCTGCAGAAATGAATCATAGTACTTGGCAATTTACCACCTGAAAATTGGATAAGGGAATGTGCTGAGTCAGTTGGTTTTAATGTTCACTGGCATAGTTTTTATTTGCATTGTCGTCCACAATTTGGTCACAAAATGTGCCTGTACTTGCGTTTAGTGCAGTTTCGCTTAGTTTAGAGATACAGCGCGGAAACAGGCCCTTCGGCCCTCCGAGTCCGCGCCGACCAGCGATCCCCGCACACTAACACTATCCCACACACACTAGGGACAATGTTCTACACATACACCAAGCCAATTAACCTCCTTATCTGTACGTCTTTGGTGAGTGGGAGGAAACCGAAGATCTTTGATAAAACCCACGCAGTCACGGGGAGAACATACAAACTCCGTACAGACAGTGCCCGTAGTCAGGATCGAACCTGGGTCTCAGATACTGTGAGGCAGCAACTCTACTGCTGCACCACCGTGAGCCGTCACCTTATCTCACTGCTTGCAGGGAGCGTAGGGAAGGGCAGTGATGTCAACCCACGTTTATTTACATCTTATTCTGAATGAATTTAAAGGACGTTCTTTTAGGGAGGAGATGAGGAGAAATTTCTTTAGTCAGAGGGTGGTGAATCTGTGGAATTCTCTGCCATAGAAGGCTGTGGAGGCCACAAGTCAGTGGATATTTTTAAGGCAGAGATAGATAGATTCTTGATTAGTACGGGTGTCAGAGGTGATGGGGAGAAATGTTCAAGAAGGAACAAGAGGACATGACTTCAGAATTAAGGGACAGAAGTTTAGGGGTATCATGAGGGGGAACTTCTTTACTCAGAGAGTGGTAGCGGTGTGGAATGAGCTTCCAGTGGAAGTGGTGGAGGCAGGTTCGTTGGTATCATTTAAAAATAAATTGGATAGGCATATGGATGAGAAGGGAATGGAGGGTTATGGTATGAGTGCAGGCAGGTGGGACTAAGGGAAAAAAAGTTGTGTCGGCACGGACTTGTAGGGCCGAGATGGCCTGTTTCCGTGCTGTAATTGTTATATGGTTATATGGTTATAAGGAACTGCAGATGCTGGAAAATCGAAGATAGACAAAAATGCTGGAGAAACTCAGCGGGTGCAGCAGCATCTATGGAGCGAAGGAAATAGGCAACGTTTCGGGCCGAAACCCTTCCTCAGACCCTCCTTCAGACAGGTTATATAACACCATATAACCATATAACAATTACAGCACGGAAACAGGCCATCTCGACCCTTCTAGTCCGTGCCGAACACATAATCTCCCCTAGTCCCATATACCTGCGCTCAGACCATAACCCTCCATTCCCTTCCCATCCATATAACTATCCAATTTATTTTTAAATGATAAAAATGAACCTGCCTCCACCACCTTCACTGGAAGCTCATTCCACACAGCCACCACTCTCTGAGTAAAGAAGTTCCCCCTCATGTTACCCCTAAACTTCAGTCCCTTAATTCTCATGTCATGTTATGGGGAGAAGGCAGGAGAATGGGGTTGGGAGGGAGGGAGAGATAGATCAGCCGCGATTGAATGGCAGAGTGGATTTGATGGGCCGAATGGCCCAATTCTACTCGTATTCCTCATGAACATTTCAGGGCCCGCCCCACAGTCCAAGCCGTTCACCACAACCATCCAGATGTTCGTACGGTCAGATGTTTAAGAAGGAACTGCAGATGCTGGAAAATGGAAGGTAGACAAAATTGCTGGAGAAACTCAGCGGGCAGGGCAGTATCTATGGAGTGAAAGAAATAGGCAACGTTTTGGGTCGAGACCTGTCTTGAAGAAATAGGTGACGTTTCGGGTCGAGACCCGAAGGGTCTCGACCCGAAACGTCGCCTATTTCCCACAGAAGTTTCCCTTCGCTCCATAGATACTGCCTCACCCGCTGAGTTTCTCCAGCACTTTTGTCTAACTACTTAAGGTTAGAAGTAACTGTGTCTGACAAAGCCTGGCTTAAGCCTGGTGACTTTAAATGTTATTCGATGCTCAGTGGCACACCGTAAATCCAAGTGAGCCGTCACCTTATCTCACTGAATCAACAGGAACTCGCCACAAGCAGGGAAGTAGCACTTAGCCAGCTGAATAGAGAGGAACCCAGAAGGCAGCACAGTGTGGAGCCCTCAGGCTTATAGATTGCCGTGAGTTTCGCACAGTTTCACAGGAGCCCTCGACTGAATCCCTTGACATCGGTGCAACGCAGAGGAAGGCAGCGCAGTGGCGCAGGGGTAGAGTTGCTGCCTTGCAGCACCAGACACACCGGGTTCGATCCTGACCGTGGGTGCTGTCGGTGTGGAGTTTGCACGTTGTGACCGGTGTATGTTTTCCCCAGGGGCTCCAGTTTCCTCCCACACTCCAAAGAGGTAGAGGTTTGTAGGTTAATTGGCTTCTGAAAATTGTCCCCAGTGTGTGTAGGATTGAGCTAGTGTAATGGGCGATTGTTGGTTGGTGCAGACTTTCCAATTTTAACTCCCTGCTTTCTCCCTCCTTCCCCTCCCCTCCCCAGCTCCTATATAACCATATAACCATATAACAAATACAGCACGTAAACAGGCCATCTCGGCCCTACAAGTCCGTGCCGAACACTTATTCTCCCCTAGTTCCCGATGTTGGGGAAGTCCAGGACAAGGAGTCACAGCTTAAGGATAAAGGGGAAATCCTTTAAAACCGAGATGAGAAGAACCTTTTTCGCGCAGAGAGTGGTGAATCTCTGGAACTCTCTGCCACAGAGGGTAGTTGACTCTCTGCCACAGAGGGTAGTTGATGGCAGTTCATTGGCTATATTTAAGAGGGAGTTAGATGTTTGGCCCTTGTGGCTAAGGGGATCAGAGGGTATGGAGATAAGGCAGGTGCAGGATACTGAGTTGGATGATCAGCCACGATCATATTGAATGGTGGTGCAGGCTCAAAGGGCCGAATGGCCTACTCCTGCACCTAATTTCTATGTTTCTATGTTTCTATGTTTCAAACCTGTCCTATCCATGTACCTGTCCAACTGTTTCTCAAACGTTGGGATAGTCCCAGCCTCAACTACCTCCTCGGGCAGCTCGTTCCACACACCCACCACCCTTTGTGTGAAAAAGTTACCCCTCAGATTCCTATTAAATCTTTTCCCCTTCACCTTGAACCCACGTCCTCTGGCCCTCGATTCACCTGCGCTGGGCGAGAGACTCTATGCGTCTCTCTGAAGTCCGGTCAAACTTTCTCCGGGATCAGTATTCCCTGGGCCACGCTGATGGCTGAAGTGAAATGTTTAGCAGGTCAGGCGAGAGAGAAAGACAAAGATTTGCATTTCAGTTTGGTGACATTTTGACTGAGTCGGATCAAGTTTGAGGCGCAACAGATGCTGAGCAGAAATAGAGTGAGCGACAGTGGCGGAGGTCAGGAGCAGGGAGAAAAGGGAAGATTGATGAGAGGGCAGGAGTCCAAAGGCAAGGGACATGTTATTCCCCGCTCCGCGCCTGAGTAGAGATGAACAAGTTGAATGACAAAGCGTTTAAGAAGGAACTGCAGATGCTGGAAAATCGAAGGTAGACAAAAATGCTGGAGAAACTCAGCGGGTGCAGCAGCATCTATGGAGCGAAGGAAATAGGCAACGTTTCGGGCCGAAACCCTTCAAGGGTTTCGGCCCGAAACGTTACCTATTTCCAAAAGGATTTTGGCCCGAAACGTTACCTATTTCCAACTGTTTCTCAAATGTTGGGATAGTCCCAGCCTCAACTACCTCCCTTTAAGGGACAGAAGTTTAGGGGTGATATGAGGGGGAACTTCTTTACGCAGAGAGTGGTAGCGGTGTGGAATGAGCTCCCAGTGGAAGTGGTGTAGGCAGGTTCATTGGTATCATTTAAAAATAAATTGGATAGGCATATGGATGAGAAGGGAATGGAGGGTTATGGTATGAGTGCAGGCAGGTGGGACTAAGGGGAAAAAAAATTTGTTCGGCATGGACTTGTAGGGCCGAGATGGCCTGTTTTCCGTGCTGTAATTGTTATATGGTTATATGGTTATATTTCCTTCGCTCCATAGATGCTGCTGCACCTGCTGAGTTTCTCTGGCATTTTTGTGTACCTTGAATGAGAAAGCAACTGGAAGTTGTTCTCAAGAACCTCCTTCAAGAAAACTGTTTAGATGAGAGGTATGGTGCAGAAACAGGCCCTTCAGCCCATTCAGTCCACGCCGACCTGCCATCCATGCCCCCCCCCCCCCCCCCCCCCCTGCCCCCCTCCCCCACGCCTTAACACTCCGACATACACAAGGAACAATTTACAATCTTTACCAAATCTAATTAACCTGCAAACCGGCACGTCTTAGGATTGTGGGAGGAAACCGGAGCACCCGGAGGAAACCCACGTGATAGAAACATAGAAAACAGGTGCAGGAGTAGGCCATTCGACTTACAAAATTCTTAAGGGGTTGGACAGGCTAGATGCAAGAAGATTGTTCCCGATGTTGGGGAAGTCCAGAACAGGGGGTCACAGTTTAAGGATAAGGGGGAAATCTTTTAGAAACATAGAAACATAGAAATTAGGTGCAGGAGTAGGCCATTCGGCCCTTCGAGCCTGCACCGCCATTCAATATGATC